>NC_083340.1:146060985-146365715 GCF_019175385.1 Lycium barbarum
ACAAAAATGATGCAACCACTACTAAGTTAGTTTTTAGCTCTATATGTAATAGTTTAGCAACTTTGGATAACTTGAGTACTACACTATCACTAATAGTGAAAATGTTTCTATGATGTATGTTCCACCTTAAACTATAAATAAAAGTTATCGTTGGAACAAAAAAAAAGACATGTCTTTTTCAACTTTTTAATGTTTTACAGATAAGTCTCATGACTACTAGTCATAAATTGAAAAATCGAACCAAACCGAATCAAAACGACAATAACCAAACCGGTGGTTATTATTTTATTTGGTTTGATTTGGTTATGGTTTTAGACATTTAAAAACCAACTAAATTGATTTGGTTATGGTTTTAATCAATAACCGACCCAAACCGAATCATGAACACCCCTAGTTGGGCCCATCTATAACAACTGAAAAATAGAGAGGTTTGACTATACATGTTTTCTCTTTGTCAAAAACAAAGCCATGAGGTAAGTTTGACAAAGCCATGAGGTCAACTTACAACTCCCATCTTTTGCCAACCATTTTCAAAGAGGTACGCAATTATGCATTCATTATTCATAATTACTTGGCGGAATTGCTATGTAAACCCAAGCAAAGGGATACTCACTTACTTCTATATTAGTAATTGAGAGCAACACTAATATAAACTGTAATAAGAAGTATTTTCTTGTACCTCAGAAATTTTTCAACTAGTTCTCCAATGCTTGCCACTCAGTTATAAATTCTCAGACTGCACTAGGTGATAATGATCAGTTCTACAAGATACTATTATCAATCATAAATCATAAATCATATAACATCAACTGCAGTACTCAAAACTGTTCATGTAGAAACAGTAGCAGAAACTTCTATCTTTATCCATGTGGATGGATCAAACATATACTCCGGAAGCAAGTAGCAGAAACAAGGATCCAAAACCCTGCATAAGGTGTGTGACGAGTCAACACAAGCAACTAGTGAAAACTGCAAACGAGAGATTAAATCATTGTAGCGTACATACCAAGAATACAGATGCCACTGTCCCAGTTGCAAGCTCCTTTGCAAGACTGCGATATTTCCTCGGCGAAGTCGCTTCATAGCTGTCACATATTCATAGGTTTGTTACTAGAAGAAGTTTGATGAAGTATTAGTATAATTTAAGAATTTTGGAGAACTGCCATGATTCATGAATTATATCTCAGTAAAGAATTTCGTAGAATTATATCTCAGTAAAGTTGGATATCCATGTTCCATAAGAGACTAGACTATGTATTCCTTAAGAAGTAAGTGATGAAACAGATATTTTCTGAAAGAGATGTCTCTCAAATATCACACTGCCAGAGGGCAAATATCTTAACCTAGCTAGCTAGTTTGCTCTAAGGTAATAGAAAAAAGATGTCTCTTGCCACTTTTTCCCATAGGTCATATCTAACAGTTGCAACTCTATGTTGTATAGACTTCTCTTCATTTCTTTTTCTTTCTTTTTTTAATGTAAATTTGTAGACTTCTGAAGAGAGATCACTTACAAAGTAAGACTATTTTAGCTACACGCCCTTCAGCTGTAATTACGACTTAAACATCTTAAAGCTTCATATGTCAAATACAAGTGGAGAGCTCAAAATATTCTTTCGAGTAAGTTCCATGAGCTTCTTTAAAGTAAAAGGACGGCCTATAGGGTGTGTTCGGTACGAAGGAAAATGTTTTTCAGGAAATAAGTGGCTTTCTTACTTATTTTCTTGTGCTCGGTACGTAAGCAAAAAATATTATCCTAAAAACATTTGTATATAATCTAAACAAATACTATGGGAGGTGGAGGTGGGGCTGTGGGGTGGTGGGATGGAGGCTACCGGTGTGGGGGTGAAGATGAGGTGTGTTGAAGGTGGGGAGGACACAATCAATGTGGAATTCCACTTGTGGAACTTGTTTTCCCTACTTCCACGGGGGAATTCATTTTCCTCATTTTTAAGAAACTTATTTTCCTAGAGAAAACGTTTTCGAAAGTTTGACCAACCAAACATGAAAAAATTGAAAAATTGATACCGAACACACCCTTAAGGGGAAAAAGGAAAATAAATCCGCCAGCTTGCTTAATCCATCCATACTTACGCCTGACCTCCTTCCCACCTTTTTAAAAAAAAAAAAAAAAAAAGAGGAAAAGGAAATAAGGATATCTCACTCTGCCTGGTTAGAAAGGTCATCTAATATAAGCAAGTGACATTTGGTGTAAAATTACATGGCAAGGGTATGGAGTAGGATTGATCTACGGCCCCTAAAATTTCTAATCCTATTTGGTGTAAACAGCTAGAACAATCATGCCCCAATCCCCAGCTATTTAACAAAATCAACGACCAAAGAATAATTTCTTCAACAAAAGTAACATGTTCCTAATAAACCTTGTACGTCATATTAGATATCCAAATTAAAATTTCATGTTTTATTTAATTTCCTTACAAAATCCAACCAAATCTTCCACAGCTTGTTTAAAAAAAAAAATCAACTGCATTTCAATAAAGCACCTTTTTCGGAACCGGCCTCTCTGTCCTACAAAGGCAGAGGTAAGGTCTACGTACATCCTACCCTCCCCAGACCCCACTTGTGAGATCACACTGGGTATGTTATTGTTGTTGTATGCCGATTCTATCAAATATCAATCAACAATGACACAGACACTCTCCTTCCGTTATTGCAAGGAAAGTCGCAGGCACAGTGTACTCGCAGAATGTACAATTTTTTATTTTTTTAATGACAAGGGAACCCTCAGCCGCTACCCTTTGAGTGCGCAAAGGGTATACCCACTCTTGTGTAATAGCCCGCAAACCACACAGGAGAGGTAACCCGCACTAGGCAAGCCACGTGCGACGAGCTCAATCCAGAACGCAAATCTCCTGCTTTCGTAGGCAGGAGGTTTTGAATCTAAGACCTCCATTATGCAAGCCCCATGCTCAACCAACTAAGCCACCGTTGCGGGTTACAACATGTACAAATATTAATCAACAACTAGAGATAAGGTCTGCATATATTCTACCCTCCCCAGACCCCACTTTGTGAGATTTCACTGGGTATGTTGTTGTTGTTGTTGTTGTTGTTGTACTATTAGGGTGTGTTTGGTATGATGGAAAATGTTTTCCTATTTTCCCTTGTTTGGTTGCACTAAATATCTTGGAAAATGTTTTCCCCAGAATAGGAGAAAATGTTTTCCTTTTCCGTCATAACGGACACATCCTATCTCAAACTAGTTGGATACTTGGATCCACTAAAGAAAACATCCATATCTCTCTATTCTAGCCAATTTCATTCCAACATTGGTAAACATCTCTTTCAGGCATAAACAATTGCAAAACATCAAAATCCAGTATCATTTAAACGAAAACCAAATATTACAATCAACTACCCTTAATCTCAAACTAGTTGGATCCACTAAATAAACCCTCTATATCACTCTATTCAAGCCAATTCCATTCCAACATTGGTACATAACATGTCCTTTTAATGCATAAACAATGCAAAAAATAAATAAAATCAAATTGCAGTATTAGTATTAGGGAAAAAAAAAACAGATCTTGGACTTACATGAAGAAAGAAGCAGTTACAACAAGGCCAATTGCAAGCATAAACACAGCTAGAGCTGGGTACCACACACTATCCACCCACACCCTACTTGCCTACCCCCACAACCCCACCAACCCACCCCTACCCCAGACTATCACACTCTACCCCACCTACGACCTACTACCCTCCCCCCCTCAAACCCACAACCCCACCACCAGTAGTTGCACTCCAAATTTAAAAACCTCATTGTCTTTCGCATTGAATATATGCAAATGCTCTTAAAATGACATTTTTCAAACTTGTGTACCAAACACAAGAAAATGTCAGAAAATCGCGTATTTTCCGTCATACCAAACACACCGTTAATCTCAAACTAGTTGGATCCACTAAAGAAAACCCCCACATCTCTCCATTCGAACCAATTCCATTCCAACATTGGTAAATAACATCTCTTAAGGGCATAAACAATTGCAAGAAAATCAAAATCCACTATATCATTTAAACAAAAACCCAGTAATTTCCAAGATTTAAAATAACAACAGATAGATCACTTACATGAAGAAGGAAGCAGTTACAAGAAGTCCAATTAAAAGCATGAACACCGCTAGAACTGGGTATCATGCAGTATCCACCCATCCCCTACCTGCCTACCCCTTACTACCCACTCCCCCCACCTACCACACCCTACCCCGCCTACTACCCCCCCCCCCAAAAAAAAATCCCACCACCATAAGCAGGGGCGGATGCAGTCAAGGCCCGGGGTGTTCACCCGAACACCCTCGGCAAAAAATTACAGTGTATATTTAGAGTCAATTTTATGTGTTCATGTACATATATTGTCTTTTGAACACCCTGAACAAATGCAAAAATTGGTTCATTTGTTTTTTCGAACACCCTGATTAAAAATCCTGAATCCGCCGATAACCATAAGTTGCACTCCAAATTTAAAAACCCCATATTCTTTTTCTTTGAATATATGCAAACATTTTCCAACTCGCGTACCAAACACAAGAAAATGAGTCTGGAAAATCACTTATTTTTTGAGAAAATATTTTACATCATACCAAACACACCCTTAACCTCAAACTAGTTGGATCCACTAAATAAAACACCCATATCACTCAATTCAGTCCAATTTCAATCCCACATTGGTAAATAACATATCCTTCTTATGCATAAACAATCACAAAAAATAAATAAAATCAAATTGCAGTATTATTATTAAAAAAAAAAAAAAAAAACAGATCTGGGGCTTACATAAAGAAAGAAGCAGTAACAACAAGTCCAATTGCAAGCATAAACACAGCTAGGGTTGGGTACCATGCATCAGGTACTGGACTTGAAATTGGTTTTGCTGATTGAGCCTAACAAAACACACAACAAAAATCAAAATTTTACTGAAACTATATATTAAAAAAAAAATGAAACAAGGAAGAAGGAATTGTGTACCATTTTGTTTGAAGAAATTTGAGAGCAAATTAGATATGGACTTAGAAACTGTTTGGAAGTCTCTCCTACGGCTGTGTGAATCTGTGTTTTTAAGTAGTCGGGTCAAAATTTGTTGATGTAGCCTATTTGGAGGCTCATTTAAATTGTGGTCAAATTGTTTTAAATTTAGGGCCGTTTGGCCATAAGAATTATTCACTTTTTTTTCGGAATCAGCGTTCGGCTATAAAAATTCCAAATGCAACTTATACAACTTGAAGTTGTATTTCAGAATTTGATTGTTTTTCACTTTTTTTTTTTACAACCAAAACAACTAAGTTTCAACAAAAAAATACAATTTCAAAAATTATAACTAAACACAACTCTTACTCCAAAATTTCGAAAAAAAGTGAATTTCTTATTAGTTTCTATGGCCAAACGCCTACTTAATTAGTAGCCAATATAACCCAAACCTCAAACAAAATTGTTGCTCTTCTTCCTCCTCTTCCTTCTCTATTTCTTAGTTGTTGTACAATAATGTATTTCAATTTTATTGTACATCAATTGAAGTATAATGCTTGAAGAAGTGGGCTTAGAATTTCGAATGTAAAAAATAAATTGAAATCAAGTGGTTATTGTAGAAAAATCTAAGAAATATGTAAAATTTGTATTGTTTCCTGCTTGAAAAAGTGGGTCTTAAATTTCGGACATGAACATTAATTTTAAATCAAGTGATTGTTGTTGTTCGAAAATCTTGAAAACATTAGTTGGGATGAAAATTGGAATTACTTTTGAGTTTGTAACATATATGTTTGAAGCATCATTAATTGTTAGTTTAAGCTTCAGGCTCATATATCGGAAGTTTGACCTTCGCAAGTCAAACTTCAGGCTCGTGTGTCGAAAGTTTGGCCTTGGTAAGACAAACTTCAGGCAATTCTTTTAGAAGTTTAGCCTTGACAACCAGAGGACAATCTAGCATTTTTAGAGCATGGGTTCACTACTAAAAAAAAAGAAGGAAAAATATATTAAGCGGGAATTGATCCCTAATCCCCTAGGCAAATAACTCAACTTTCAACCAAGTGCACCATTTAATCTTTTGTAGTATGTTTTCCATTAGGTAGTGTTATACTAATTTTAGAAAAGATATACATAAAATACTTAATTTTACGACGAGAGACTATGTGTTCACGTGCTTCAAAAATAGTGCCTAAACAGTTGGCAACTGGCAAGCCAAACTTCAGGCTCATATTTTGAAAATTTAATCTAGACAAGCCAAACTTAGACTTGTATGTCGGAAGTTTATCGCTTTAGGCAAAAATTGTAATTTTGAATGCAAAATTCTTATTATTAATTAAAATATATTATAAATTTCAATTATGACTTTAATGAGGTTCCCGGAATCGGCTCTCTATGCACCTCCTGTGCACCAGGGTGGTTTGGTGCATGGTATAAGCTGGGATATCGCAGCACTAATTTTTTGTATCATGTTTGGTAGAAGGTATAAATTTATCCTGGAATAAATTTATACCTTGTACCAAACATGGTACAAAATGCATCCCAACTTAAAAGATGGAATATCCCTTCTTATCCCACTTATCCTGAGATTATTTTATCCCATCTAGATAATGGGATAAAATAATCCCAAGAGATGAGATAAATTAGTCCCGGAATTATAATATCGAGATAATTTTGGCTACCTACCAAACGACCACTAAGTGCAAATGCATCAGCTTCCGCAAACATAGATTTGTGGGAAAAGTTCTTCGAAAAAGTACTTTGTGCAAAATTAAAACGCTTTGAGCAAGTATAGTTCTTTCAGAAGATTTTATCAATCTTTTTGTGAATGAAGTTATCAATCTGTTTGTGAATGAAGATATAGTCCATATGTGTATGGTACTTGGTATTTGATTGGAGAGCCACAAATTTCAAAACAAACATCAACTATGTACAAATAAGAACCAAACGCACAAGCTCATCTTACTTCTAAGGAATGACAAAAGAAGTACGTACAAACTAGATTAATTAAAATATTTCATTAGCAGCAAAAATTCATAAAGGATCCAAATAAAAACAAGAACCAATTAACTTGAACAATAAAGTTACAATTGCTTCAACGGAAAAAAAAAAAGTTATGATTCTGTATAGTCCTCATCTCAAATAGTTAAACAAACATGCATGAACAACTACCTCAATAGCATAACTGACAAAGTGAGTTACGTGCATGAAAATTGGACTAATGTTGTTGCTCAAATATGTTCTGAAAACCATTTTCCTTTAGCCGAAGGTCTATCCGTAACCTCTCTAACCCACAAAGATAGGGGTAAGGTCTGTGTGCACCCCACCTCCTCAGATCCCACTTGTGAAACCACGCTAGGTATGTTGTTGCTCAAATATACAACACTCACCGTCTGGTTACAACAGCATCCTGTCTTGTGGCAAAAATGTATTCAGTGAATCATATTGTGACTGTTCAAGCATAACACAAACACATGAGCCTCTAGTGTTGCGTCTTCTCGGCTATCCTATTGATTTGGATCGTATTCTTGAAATCCACTTTTGAATCTCTCAACCATTTTAATTTCTTCTTCTTTACCAAGCTTACAATTTCTCCAATCAGCTCTATCTGCCACATTCAGCAAGCCTGCCAAAACCTGTGGGGAAATCATGCAATATTACATCTGTTACTAAAGCGAAATTATAACCTCTGTTAGATATATTTCACACAGAGGATGCAAACTAAGTGTCTATCACCAGTCGAAAATTTCAGCTACATGATTCATCACTAAAATAAAGGGATGATTGCAAGGATTAAAGTAGGTAAAATTTATATGGAAATGCTTTCTGCTAGATGTATATAAGCATTTATTTTATATGCTAAATCCTACTGCAGCACCCTCCACCTCCACCTCCACGCCCCACCCCCCACCCCCTCCCTCTTTTATACTAAGCTATACTCTCTTTTGTCGCTCATATATAAACATCTTACCTCGCGACCAAATTGAGCTGGGAATTTCTCATTCTCCTCAACAACATGTGACAAAATATCACCTCCAGGAACTTCAACATAAAACAAGCTGCAACTTCTGTCAAACTGTTCCCGCAACGCTTGTCTTCCTTCTGCAGTAAAAAGAAAAATCACATGAACATCATCTCTAGACTGAATTGCTCCCACACAAGACAACCTGTGATGATACTTAAAAGGAAAAACAAAGCAAGCACCAGCGAAGTATATTTAACTCTATGTGGTTCTCTCCATAACCAGCTAACCCACATTTCCAATTAGGCAGACTAGGAGAAAAGGATTTAATGAGAGAAAAAGGGGTTTAGAATCTAGCATGTGCAATGCTACTTTGAGCTGTTTTTTCCACTGTTCTATTTTCTCTATCTTTACCATTTTTCTTTCTATTTTCTGGTTGGGGAATGGGCAGGATTCAGAACTCTATGACCTTGAACAATAAAGTAACCATACCTTTTACCACAGTAAACTTGAATCCCAATTTTTCAGCAGCCATGTTAAAAATATCTTGAACCACAGATGCCCTGGACGAGGGAATAGGAACAACCTACAATAGACACAAAGAGTGGAGATTAAGATAATCACAAAGAAGCAATAATAAAGATGAAAACGTAATGGATTAAAGAACTGTGACATGAGAATAACAATAACACAACTGGGCATAATATTATTAATGTCAAAAAAGGAAATTGATCTATTAAGGCGAGGCAGCTGCAATTTGCCCCAAGGTGTACAATCAAATGCGTACTTCTAAAAGGTTATGGAAGTAGATAAACTGGCATCATATCTTGTGGGGGAGACTGCTACTATAGCTGAAACAAAAAGAAAAACATGTAAAGTAAGGTATGCTTATAGACCAATTTTTAAGGACAGAGTGACGGTATAGACATATCTTCTTTTGTTTTTCCACTTTTTCTATATAATCTGTAGTAGAGGCATACATCCATCATAATTTATTAATGGAAGTTTTTCCATACCTGAAGATTGGCATGACTTCCCCGTTTAAATACCCACTCAAAGAAAACCGCTTCCTTCCCTTGCTTTTTGAAGTAAGCTTTGAAGCTTCTTTGAAGTCGTTCCAGTTCCTTTTCACATTCTAGTGGCAGAGATAACGTATTGGGCAGGTGTTCAATGGGCATAATCAGCACATGATCGGGTAATAAAGGTCCTTTAGCAAGTGCACAGTAGTAATTTTCTCCAACACTAGTGATTAGATGTGACTCAACATTCGGGCTGGACAAACAAAACCAGCATTCTCTAGACCTGCAAAACAGTTAAAGTTACCACAAAAGCAAGAGAACACTAATGAAGGCTCACAAACCAGTAAACACTAACACTGCAAAGTCATCAAGAAAAATCAAGTAGTTTGATAAATATTAACCTGTTAGAGCTTGCTGCCCTAGATGCTGATCTGTCACCTTCTTCCTGCAAACTGTGCTTGAAGTTGCAATTAGGACCTTTTTCACATTTTCCCTTGTTGAGAAAGTCAAAACACACACCTCTTGAGTACTGTTCCGAAGCTTCTTCATCATGCCTAAAGTGGCACTTGTTTCCTCTCGGGCAAGAGCCAGAAGAGACAAATTTAAAGCAGAGTCTATCACCACCACCATCTCCATGTTTCTGCCTTTTACCTGATACATCATATCTCCAATACTGTGACTCAGAATCACTATCACCAGGCCTCTTTGTTGCTCCATCGGGTGGGGCTGCTTTGTCAACATTCGTATATGGAGATAAAGTAGTGTTTGGTGGCTTTGCGGTAAGCTCAGTTTTCGACATTGTTGATGCTGGAGTGGGAGATATTGCATGAATAAATTTCTGTGAAGAATTCAAGCATAAAATGAGGTTTCAAAATGATAAAAAGAGATGAGTTAAACCTAAAATCACATGGAGAGAAGTTCTCTCAGAAGACGTATAATCTCTCGGAATGGATGCAGACTTAAGATAAGTCCCAGATTTGTCAGCAGAAAAGTCTTTCATTTTGGTTATAGATTTGTATGCCATGTAAAAATAGGCTTAATGCATATGCAGCCCCCTGAACTTGTCCCTTTTTTCCATTTTGGCACCTCAACTAAGTGTTGTTCCTATTGAACAACTGAACTCGTCCTCAAGTGTGTCTATCAAACACAATCTGAATTACATAGTAATCTATCTTCAATGTAGCAACATGCTAATATATATTCTAATTTAATTATGCCATTTTATAGCCAAGATTAGCAGCAATTGAGAGGGAAAAAATGAGTAAGCTCTTAATTAAGCTGGCACTGAAAGAGCAGAACCAGCAGAAACCGACACATCCATGACCAAAAGAATAGCTTGCCACACGTCTAAAATATTAATTTACCTTCATTACCACAATTTTATTTTTTTATTTTTTTTGCTTCTAATAAAAATCAGATTTAGAGGGTTTGATAGACACACTTGAGGATGAGTTCAGGGGTTCAATAGGAACAACACTTAGTTGAGGTGCCAAAATGGAAAAAAGGGACAAGTTTAGGGGGCTGCATATGCATTAAGCCTTAAAAATAATTATGAATTTAAGAAACTTCTAGTTTTTGAGACTCTAACTTACCTCATATCTTATAATGGCATTCGAAAAATTGAAAATTACATCAGAATATTATCAGAAAAATGAATAGATTTTAAGAGTTTCTATAGCATTTGAGAACATGTAATCGTTATCAACAAGTTTGACGTTCGGCCTTAACTATGATGCAAAATTTTTTTGGAGGGGAGGATAGAGTGTGTGACCGATATTAGAGAGAGTAAATAATGTTTGATTAAACATTCTCGATATGTGATAGAACTGCTTAAGATGCAGACAGAAGTTTTACAAATACTCACAGGAAATTTGAGTAAAAAACCAAAGGTTGTAGTACCTGTTTATCTTTGTTTCCAACAGGAGCTAAGCCCAAAAAGCGAGTTGCATGTAGAGCATCAACATTAGCATACGGTTCACGATCAAAGTATACACCCATAGTTCCTGCAACATGGTACCTACGAGTGAAACAATTTCAGTTGGGGAAAAATTCATATCTATGGATTTATTGGGCAACAAAGTAGTAAATGAAAGTTCTGGTTCATTCAAATGAAGAAAGAACTCGAAAGCAACAGAAAGTTCTGTTTACCAGCACTGCAGACATGCACACAGGGTAGTGACTGTAATGGTATTTCTTTTGAAATAGCAGGATTACAAAATAGCCAATTGAACAGATACTTCCTTCACATTAACAGAACATTGTTGATTCTCCAGAAGCCAAGAATAAATCTTTCGTAATATACTTAATTTTTCAGATTGACATCCGGTAAGCTACCGCCAAATGCAAATCCCGGCCACTTAAATTATTTTAGGTGAAGCCTAAGTATATCAAGGACGAACACATCCACTGCAACATGAAACTCTTGGAAAAGATTTACCAGTTCAACCAAGAGATAAAGATGATTGGCGACACGTCACCGTAAATTAACCATGAAATGGCCGCCCAGCATAGGTGATGAAGCTTGCACTATTAATAGATAAGAAAAATAAGCTGAATATGAAGAGTGAGTGGAAGCATATAGTATATACAAACAATTAATTTTGTAGTACAAAATTCTTTTAAAATGAAAAATTCCACATAGTTGTTGCCTTGTTGGCTCCAAATTTTGAGGAGTTCAAATTTTCTTCTCCATATGTCGAGAAGAAATGTTTAAAATGAAGATCAAGAGCAAAGGATTTGGTAGCCCATACACTAATTCAACAAGTGAACTGCACTTTGAAAAATACGATCACTCACCGAGGCTTAATCTCAGTTACCAATTCTGACACTGTGGGATCATTCGCGGATGAATCTGAAATTTCTGCAGGAACTTTTGATGTCGTTCTATTCGTTACTCCGCTGGGCCACTCATTAGTATTTTTTGATTAAGGAAATCAAAGAGATTGTATGGAGTACTTGGAACAGGAGATGAAGAAAATGAGGGAGAACAACATAAAACCAAAGGATATGTAAGAAATATGTCTACTGTTCCTGGATCTTCTGCTAAAGCCCTCAAAGCATCAACATCGTCTTGACTGTATGTTCCAAATTGAGTTCCACTTGGAGATCGCCTACCAGATAAGTATGCCACAGATAACCCTAGACATGAGTACAGTATATCAGCTATCATATCAACAAAAAGTCTAAAAATATTGTTTAGTCATGCACCTCCATCGAGACAAAATATGAAACCCTAACTTCTTTTACTCTTATTAATTCTAGAGACATGAGCATAGACACCTCCTTTTGGTGAGCTTCTAATCTCATAAAGCAAATTAACCATCACAATAGGACGAACTTCCCAAATTCAGGGAATACCACGGGGTTATCGTGGATGGGATGCAGTTATCACAAAATAAAATCGAATAAGAAAATAATAACAACAACAATTATATCAATCCATTGGTCAACCAACTACGCCTCAATCCTGAATTAATTAAAGGAAAAAACTAGCCCATTAAGCAAAAAATGTACACTGCTTCACAAAATTAAGATAAATTGCACGATGTTTAGATGTGCTCACACATGTTTTTTTCTGGATACATAAATTTGCACGGTGCTTAGATGCTCTCATAAAAAGTTTCAACTCTCAAATATAGACAATCAGCATCTTACAATGTATAACTTGGAAATGGTGCAACTGTCCACTATCTTTATTCAACTTATAGTCCATACGGCTTCTCTCAGCAATGGCTTAGACTTTTGTTCAATACCACAGAGAGGTAGGCAATACAACCGTTTATTTACCAACTACTACAGGCAAATTAACCGATAGTTTTAAGGAGTTAATAGCTGTGCCAAGATTTCATTCTTCCTACAAGCATAAACCACTAGACCATACAGTACAAGTTTGAAAAAGGAAATAATAAACTGCATCAAACAAAAGTCCTTTGGTAAGAAGTGCACCATCCGCTTTGCCCAACAGGTCAAAATTAACACTACAAGTCAACAAGGCACATTCAGAATTGTTGGTTTGGTGTACAAGTCACTATTGTTTTGTCTCAATAAATACGAACTTAGTATAATATACATCTTCTAATCAAGCTGGAACGGACCATATGGAAACCGGGGTCCATATTCCCGGCAGAAGCAAAATGCAAGGTGATTTCTTTTCACTTGTCTAAGTCTTGGTGGATAGAACTACTTGATATCTAATGTTGGTAGGAGATATTAGGTAACTGGAGAACTAGTAGAGTTGTGCACAAACCGGCTAAGGCAACCCATAGACATATATACTATCAAAAATTTCCAGAGTTCCTACGGCCAGATATCTCAAATAGAACAATACAAGTGTGGGCTGCTATGTAACACCTTTTTCTATAAGCACAAGTTGCTACAACACCTATGTCTACTGGAATATACTGAGAAGATTGTGGTACTTGACATATAAAACACGACTTCAAGTTTGTCCAAAATATTGATTAAAGCATTTTTTGATAGAGAAACTGCCAACATATCTTATGAAAGTAGAGTGATACTATAGCTGAAACAAAAAGCAAAACATGTAAAGTAAGTTATCCTTATAACCAAGTTTTAAGGCTATATAAAAATATATAATATACATACCCACGCCTCCCGTAGTAGAGTGGATGCAAACAACAACCCAGTGTGTAGCCTAGCAGTTAACAAAGTGGATGGAACCATGAGGTCTCAGGTTCAACTCCTAGCGGAGGCAAAAACGGTAAGTGTTTTTCCGTGCGAAAGCTCAAGTTGGCCCGAACACTATGGTTATCCAAGAAAAAATAATAGTGGATGTAGACACATCCACTGCTAAGCTGCCTATTCGGTCCTTACACTAAGTTTTTTCACTTTCATTAAGCAAATTGGAATAAAACCATAAATGAGGTGCTCGTTAAGGTCATACCATGAAGATCAAACTTCCCACTTCCTTTCAACCAATACAAATTGTCACAGACCCTATAACCCTCCATCTTAAACCCTTTATTACTCGGGTCCTTCAATGCTTCAGACAATATTTTCGGGGACCCCGCGCCATAGTCGCCAATGAAGTAGGTCGGTATCGGAATCTTGGAGCAGCCATCAATATAGCCATTGAATTCCTCAAGCCCCTCAGTTGAATCCGGGAAAAATTGGCCCACACAAAGAAGAGCATCAAATGGACCAGCTGCCTTGTTCACCTGAAACAGTTCAACTTCAGCTATACACTGAGTCCTATGCGACACAGGTGCGGCAATATTTTTGGAGAGTCTGAGCAACATAGCTGAGTTGTTGATATATAAATATAGAAGCAAATCCAAAAATTTTAAGTCAGCTATAAATGAGTATGGACCCGTTGGGTCATACAAATTATTCACTTTTTTTTCTCAGAATTATTTTTCACTTTATTTGAAAATAAGTATTTGTCCATGAAAATTCCATATCCAACTTTAAGTACATTCAAACATGAAATAATAATAATAATAGATGATAGTAGAGAAGACGAACCGAAGAAACGCGTTTGAATAGTTGATTGAGACGGCCACGTACATCACCACATAGGAGAATTTTAAGAGGAGCCATTACTGAGTGTGCTTGCTTTCTTTGTGAGCGCTCTCATGGAAGAAAGAAAAAGACAAGACTGGGCTAAATGATGCAATGGGCCATTCAGGCCCAATTTGGCCATGAAAACCAAGTTATTTTGGGGAAAAAACGTAAGGGAAGCTACATAAATGACAAAGTTTTGAGCTTAACTCAAGCCACATAGCATATGTTTTACCAATTACATTTGGTAGCAACAATCAGCAATAAAGCGTGTGTATACAGCGAGTTAAAATTTGCCAAAAATTAACAAACACCATATTTTTCTATATGTATACAACATAGATACACCAAAAATAGGCGAAAAACATTGTATACAATATATGTACACAAAAAAAAAAAACGAATACACTCAAAATATTGAATACAATTGATTGTATTCATTTGTATACAGGCGTTAATTCACTCTATTAATTTGTATACAAAAAGATCTTTCTCGAAAAATGCGAAAAATATTATATACCGTGTATGTATACACAGATCTGGAAAAAAAACTTCCGAAAATATGTATACACAGATCTGGAAAAAAACTTCCGATCAAAAATTCCAATCAGATCTGTGTACACCTTCTTCTCGTTTACCTTCTTTTCTCCATCATCATCACCGTCACCTTCAGATCTGAAAAAATCTTCACTGAAAGGAAAGTAAGCTCCGATTGGCTGTGGTTGGTGTTGTTGTTGTGGTTTGCCGGAGAAGTAAGCTCTGGCAACTTCTCCGGCGATGGTTGTTGTTGTTGCTGTTGGTAGTGAAGAGGAGAAGAATGGCGGTTGGTGGTGGTGTTGTGGTGAGAAGAATCGTTGTGGTTTTGTTGCTGTGGTTTGCCGGAGAAGTAAGCTCCGGCGACTTCTCCGACGATGGCTGCAGCCATAGCGGCGGAACAGTGGGGGAGAGGGGAGAGAGAGATGGGAGGGTTGGGTTGGAAGTGAATAGTGTGATGGGTATTCTACTTTGTGTGTGTATATATATAGTTACTAAATGTCATTAATATACAAATGTTTACTATGAGAAGTAATTAAGTTAAACTATAGTTACTAAATGTCAATAGTCACTATATGTTTGTTATGTCACGTAGTTGTCCCAAAAACATAACGGTGCAAATTTTAAAAACTATTTACAATTTCTTAGCAGAGTTACTTTATTTACATTTCTATTTTTTTATCCGCCTATCCCCATCACAATCCCCTCTGTAAATCAGATATTTTCTTTTCCAAAACTTTTGTGTAGTTCCTTATTTTATGCTCAGCATGAATCTTATCTTTTCTCTTTCTTTCAAAATATGGTTTTGTCCGCTAGCATAAACCATGTTTTTATTGGTAATGGTAATTTTACCATTTGTTCTCTTCTCTTAGGCCTTATTTGTTTGCACTTGGTGGAGATCTGAATCTGAATGGTTCAGACTTTAAACCATTAAGTACATTTGTTTATATTAGGATCTAAGCACTTATTTGGTCTGAATATGTCTTATTATTTGGTCTGAATATGTCTTACTCATTAAGATCTTGAACAAAGTCTTAATATCATTAAGAGGTATGTTGTATGGATAATTTTTACCACTGACTCCATCTCCCCTCATTCCCTCACTCCCACCACCCACCCCTACTTAGCCCCAATCACCACCACCCCACCTACCCACCCCTACTACTACCCATCTACCCCAACCCTCTACTACCCACTACCCACACCCTAACCCTACCCCAACCCTCTACTACCCACACCCTAACCCTACCCCCACTCACCACTACCACCAACCCAACCTCCATCCCCACTCCACAAACCCATCCATCACCACCACCCCACCACATTCACCACCCACCTACCTTACCCCCCAACCACCCCCTCACCACCACCCCTACCCCCAGACCCATCCCACCCAATTATCACTATAAACATCTCCATCATTACTAGCAAACATAAATGTTTCATATTTTTATCAAATAATATTCTTATTATATTAAATTTGTATTTATTTTATAATTTTAGTTCCGATTTTAGTTGAATTGTATATTTATTGTGTTTAAATAAATACATTATGCACATTCAGATGTTGAGAAAACAAACAGTCTAAATCATTTAGTGTTCAGATCTAAAGACAATATCTTAATCATTTAGCTGTGTATTAAGATTCAGACGTCTTAATCTTAATGAAAACAAATAAGGCCTTAGCCTTTTGTCTTTAATTATATATATTGCTTTCCTTATTATTATTGCTACTATTAGACTTATAATATTACTAGTATAATTAATAATATTCATTATTATACTCATAATATTACTGGTATAATTAGTAATAGATATAATTATGCTCATCATGTATATAATTAATGTTTAATTATACTCATAATATTATTTGTATAATTATAATATACTAATAATATTATGACTATAATTAGTATATTACTAATTATACTATAATATTACCAGTATAATTAATGGTACAATTAATAGAATATATTATTATACTCCTAATATTATTAGAAATATTTATGAGTATAATTAGTAATATATATAATTATGCTCATTATGTTTTAATTAATGGTTCAAAATATAAAAGTAGAGCTTTCGTTGAGAAAAAACTTTGGTTTTGGAAATAACAAAAATTACATTTCAAATGGTAGCAATAGATCAACCTAGACAAAATATGAATTAAGAGTACATTCAGAATTAAATATATGTCTTTCATCCTCTTCTATGCGTCTCTAAAGCCAGAAAAATACGAGGGTGAATTGGTTGAAGATTGAAGAACGAGAAGCGAGAAAATATTGAGAAGAGACAAGTGAGAAAAATGGGGGTGTATCATTTAAAGAAGACAGAGAAACAATAATAAAGAGCAAGAGAATAAAATTAAATCCCTAATTTAGTGGGATTATTAATTGTACCCAGCTACCTTAAAATGCTGAAAAAAGTTTAAAAATCTGCTATTTTTGTTGTATATTAAAAGTTTTGTTAATTATATTTATAAATCTATAAGCTTGACCCATAATGTAAATTTCTCAATTATTTTATCTTTATTTGGAATTTTGAAGTTGGAGTTGAAGACGGAGTTGTGTTTGATTGTAGTTTTTGTAAAGACATATTTGGTTGTTTGAAAGTACTGAAAGTGAAAATAGGTTTCTGGTGTTTTTCAAATTCCAAATTTCCATGGTCAAACGTTGATTTCCAAATAAAGTGAAAACGTTTTTCGGAAAAAAGTGAAAAAATCTTATGGCCAAACGGGTCCTTAAGTGTAATGGCAGGTTATGAGCATGTTATTTAAGTTAATGTTTAGATTTTCGAAATATTTCATTACTCATTATCAAGCAACAATGAGTAATACTGATTGTAATAGTCAGATGCGCGAGATAAGGCGGGATATTCAAGCTAAATTTGGGATTAATTTTATTCTCTATTTGGTAGAAAGTATAAGTTTTATTCTAGCATGCATGGTATAAAATGGAGCTCAAACTTAATTCTGGATATCCCACTCCCATATAAAATAAATTAGTCATAGGACTATAATTCCAAAATAATTTAATCTGCGTACCAAACGACCTATAAAGATATTTGAATATGCTTCATAATTAATATAGAATATGGGGAGAAAAAAAAATACCAACCTAATTGAGTAGAAAAAAAAAATATTATTATTTGAATTTTATATTAAACAGGGGATAGGATTGGTGAATCCAAATAAAAAGCAATTGATCATAAGCAACGCTAATTATAGCGGATCCAACCTGTTTAATATTTATAATAAGATGGTAGGTTGTTTAATATTTATAATAAGATGGTAGGTTGTTTAATATTTATAATAAGATGGTAGGTTGTTTTCTTCTTAATATTGTACCTAAACATTTATTTAATTAATATCAGTAGTGCAGTTCACCGGACTATAAATTTAATTCAGAGCCACAACACAATCAAATCTAAATGAATAAGTTGAACAATACAACGACGTAAATATATAAAATCAAGCTTAACCAATTATCTCCGACTGCTATCCACATGATCAAACTATGATATATTTTAAAAGGATCTCACAAACATAATTGCAAAAGTAGTTCAGTTGGTAGGAGGGCACCTGAGTGCTCACTGGTTACCACCCGAAATTAAATCTCGGCTCGAACACAATTTTTTTCGCCTATGTACCTCTGATGTCTAACATTAAGTCTTTAAGTGATTATGCTCCAGTTTGGCATTGGAGTTTGGAAGCAGTTTTTCAAACTATTTTTTCAAATATCTATTTGGTCATAGAATTCTTGCATTGATGAATCTTTGTAAATAATTATAATTTGACGAGTCGTAGTAGCTAGTAATTGTGTTAATTAGCAGTTGTTGTTAAAATATCGTATAATGATTTTAGGATAATGTATTATCTAATTCATCCTAAAAGTTTTAATTTTGTGTCAAACTTATCTATATGTATAGGATTATGGTTTGTGACAATTTGAGATTAGCAAGTATGTCTGCTTCATATGGCTTGATATTCTTGAAATTTTTTAAAACTTACAGTATAAGTCATGTTTCATGTGTTTTTTTTTTTATAAAGTGAAATATGTTTTGAACAATTCTGATCAAACACAAACGCTAACTATATTCACAAAATATATGAACTTTGACTACAATTTAAATAGGCTTAATGCATATGCAGTCTCCTAAACTTGTTTTTTTCCCTCCATTTTGGCACCTCTACTAAGTGTTATTCCTATTGAACCCTTAAACTCGTTCTCAAGTGTGTTTATCAAACCTCCTAAATCTGTTTTTTATTAGAAGCAGAAATTAAATTGAATAAATGAAGATGAAGCAATATTTTAGACATGTTATAAGCTATTCTTTAAGTCACAGATGTGTAGGTTTCTGCTGATTCTGCTCTTTCACTATCAGTTTAATTACAAACTACACTTTTTCCCCCCCTCAATTGCTGCTAATCTTAGCTTAAAGACGGCACAATTAAATTAGAATATATATTAGCGTGTTGCTACATTGAAGATGAAATACTATAAAAGTCAGTTTGTGTCTGACAAATACACTTGAAGATGAGTTAAGGAGTTCAATAGTAACAACACTTAGTTGAGGTGCCGAAATAGAAAAAAATGAGCCAGTTTAGGGGTTAAGCCATTTAAATAAAGTAGTTGAAATCGGTCCATTAATTTTGGTAAGTCCGACCCAAATAAGAAGCCCAAATTAAAACTAGGGTTAAGTTTCCCACTTTTATTAACAAAATTGTCTTTTTTTTATTATTTTCGTGCCTTCTAGAAGCTAAGCTATGGATTGTGCTTTGAAGACTCACAATGCAGTGTTAATAACCAGCAAATTATTTTCAAAAAACTCTACAAATTTTAGAGTTTCCACTGTTAAATGTTCTTCCAAGAACGATGGTGCACTATCTGGTTAGTTTTTTTTTTTTTTTTTTTTTGCCTTTCATGTTGATAATTTTCTTGTCAATTATTCAAGTGTTATGCTTTGTAGTGTATTTTTTTTTTCTATTTTCTCTTAAGGGTGTTGGATTATTGGCCATTGTTTGTTACTCTCTCTTTTCCAATTTGTTTGACACTTTTTGTTTTAAATATTTTGGAATAGAACATACATATTTAGAAACTGCGTAAAAAATACTGTGAGTCATATAAAAAAATGAGAAAATTATACTGTATGTTCATTGGGGGCAATAATGCTGCTAAAATTGACCCATTTTTTTTTAATTCTTACAAAAAATGACCCAAACTTGTCTCTGTCTAACTCTCTCTCGCTCTCTCTCTCTGCCTTTGTATATATGTTGGTATAAGTGTGTGTATATGTTTGTATATTTTGGGCTATTTTTTGTAATGTAAGTTTTGGGCTATTGTTTTGCAATGTAAGTGATCGACTCGACTCTCGAAAAGCGAAAAGTGTCAAATAAATTGGGACGGAGGGAGTACTATTCAAGTGCTATGGTTTTTGTTTTCTTTTTAGGGTTTGGATTGTTGATGAGATTTTTTTTTGCTCCAAAAATATCCTTATTGGTTGGACCAGTTCATCGCTATTCATATACTCCTTATTGGTTGGACTAGTTAACTTACAGTTTGTTGGGAAGGTTGTTACGTATTGTTTCATAATGTATCGTATTATATCAGTTGGACTAGTTAACTTACGGTTTGTTTGGATGGTTGTTACGTATTGTTTCATAATGTATCGTATTGTCCTGTGTTGTATTGTTTTGATGTAAATACAACGTTTGGATATATTGTATTGTTTCCTGTCATTACATAATGTTATAAACTTACAAGAAAAGTAGGGCATAGTGTAGAGCTATCATAAAAAGGTAGGATAAAGAATAAAATAAAATTATTGGATAATAACTAAATTTTGACAACCAAAAATGGGAAGATTGAAATTTTTTGTGGAAAATATATTCCTCCATACCAAACATACCCTTACAGGGAGCTGCTCATGCTATTCTAAGCTAGAAAGGATACAAGATGAAAAAAGAGATAATAAAGAGAGAGAATGAGATAGAGGTGCTGAAGAAAAGCTCCTCTGTTCATCCTGTGAACTATTTCGATTGAAAGGAATAGTAGGACCTTTGAGGGGGTTTAAAGATTGTACTGCTCAGATTAAACTTAAATGTATCCAAATTTGTATAGCTGGAGTGGATGAATGTTGTAGCTAAATCCGTCGATCATCTACTTTTCTGGACTCCCTTCAGGCTTTGAAGGAGCAGAAATGTTTAAACTTCTGTAATGTACAGTACCTCTTTTGTACTACTTATACAATAATATTACCTTTCCTCAAACCAAAAAGTAAAAGAGGCTGAAGAAAAGCTAGCAAAAATTGCAAGGAGCTATGAGAATAGTTTGCATTTGTTTATGCATATTTATGTTTGTAAATTTAGATGTAACCTTATACTGTTTTTGAGAGAATCTTAATTTCAAGCCATATTTTGAATTCAAATGCTTGTGTCTCCGAGTAACATACATTTGAATACATTTATTTAACTACTACTATCATATACGGACATTCTAAAAACAAAAATATAAAAAGTCAATTTACGTTTGTGGGGAACTTTTCATTTTGTGGTGAGAGTCTGCGTTATTTTCCATTTTTTAGCTCAGTACTGTTAAGTTTTCTTTATATTGTTGTCAATTCACTTTATGTGCTCAAGGACCTTTTATTCTCCTTATTTTAGATTTATTTGAAATTAACGCCTTATATTAAAACTCTGAATGATTCAATATTTTCCTGCAGGAGCTGCAGGTCTGGTTGAAAGACCTTGGAAGGTAGCAGATGCTAGACTTGTTCTCGAGGATGGTTCAATTTGGAAGGCAAAATCATTTGGTGCTCGTGGAACCCAAGTTGGAGAAGTGGTTTTTAATACCTCTTTAACTGGGTAACACAATTTCTTCTGCTTGCTGATTTTATGGCTAAATATCGTCTAAACATGTCTTTAGCTTTTGGTCTTATCCGTTTTAGGTGGTAGTTAGAGCATTCATAATGAACTAGTATAGAACTACTATGGGCTTTTGAAGAATCATTCCCCACATATTTTTGAAATTTGCTGAAGCTGTGATTCCATTAAGTTTATTTTTATAAGATCATTGGCGATCACTTTAGCTCAATAAATAAAACAGTCTGTACTGTACTCCTTGCTTGCTGACTGTCGTTGAAGAACATTTCTATCCCTTCGATCTGTGTAGCCTCAGTACAGACCAAATTCTAGTGGAGCTCTGAGCCTCTATGTTAACTCTAAATGAATTAAAGAAATAAAAGGTGAATAATCATTATGACATTCTTTTCCCACAGCTAGTATCGACATTCACATTCTGTAAACCTCTAGCAACTTACTTCAATAGCCAATAAGGAGACTGAATTGCCTGTATGTAAAGAACACATCTTATACAGTTGAGAGGAAATTTTTAGCTGCCAATATGCTGATCAATCAACTGAGTGTCTTTATTAGAAATTGAGGTTTTAGACCGTTATTTCTCCCTAAGGGAGTTCTATCATTTATGAAATATTCATCTAAAAGGTGTGACAGCGAACGAAGTCTGAGAAATATGGTGTATTACCTTGTTCGAAATCTGTTATTGTGAACATCAACATCAGCTTCTAGTTCTTTGTTGATCTGCTTCACATCTCTTTGGAGAAATTCTTTTAAATGATATAATGGCTGAATTTGGAGGAATCTAAATTTTGAATCCTGGATGACAAAGTTGTGTCTTTTTGGAAATTGAAAGAAGTCTCTAAATGCGGAAAATGAAAGAGGTCTCTAAATGCCTTTGAAAAGGGAAATAATGTACTAAGGACGGAAAGTTGACATTGTAAATCCCAAGCATATATATTATCTTCGCTACCTATAATTTGGATGCTTGATAATACCCCATAGAGTTATTCAGGGAGTGCAGGAAAAAATGATTTTTTATTTGCTCTCTGCTTTCATCTCCTTCTACTTCTTGCCACATTTTCCTTTTTCAGATTCTTTTGAGTGTCTATTTTACGAGCTATTTCTATTTCTTGATATTACAGGTATCAGGAGATAATTACAGATCCCAGTTATGCGGGCCAGTTTGTGTTGATGACTAACCCTCATATCGGGAATACTGGGATCAATTTCGGTGCGTTTAGCGTTTGCTTCATGACTAATTGTTATTTTTGTTCAAATAATCTTTTGTGACTGTTTTTGAATTTCTCTGGGCAGACGATGAAGAATCGATGCAGTGCTTTCTTGCAGGATTAGTCATTAGAAGTTTAAGTATCAGGTTTGGTTGCTATGCCCTGCTATCCAAATCAGGCTTCAAACTGTATGGTGTTTATATTTAAACTGTTGTATATTTTTTAGCACCTCGAATTGGAGATGCACAGAGTCACTTGGTGACTATTTGGCTGAAAGGAACATCATGGGTATATGTAAGTTCTATGTGTGTCCTATAGAAGACCACTTGCCATTTCCATGTCAAACTGTGGAATTCAAATTCTCTGATATTAGCCACTCTATCATGCAACAGATGATGTCGACACTCGAGCAATTACGCGGAGATTGAGAGAAGACGGAAGCCTAATTGGAGTCTTGAGCACAGAAAATTCAAAAAGTGATGAAGAACTTCTCGAAATGTCCCGTACATGGGACATTGTGGGTAAGTTACTGGCCTTGTTTCTTCCTGATTTCGGGAAATTTCAAGAAAAAATAATTTTATTATTAATGTATTATGGTTGTGCAGGTGTGGATCTAATAAGTGGTGTTTCATGCAAATCTCCTTACGAATGGGTTGATAGAACAGGCTCAGATTGGGAGTTCAATGATAATGGAAGAAATAAAAAAGCTTTCAATGTCAGTATTGTTAGAGTTTATTAGATTCTGGAAAAGAACATTGTTTCTGTGAGAAAACTAATTCTTTTTACCCCTCCGGTGGATGAAGGTCGTTGCATATGATTTTGGAATCAAGCATAATATACTGCGGCGCTTAGCATCCTATGGCTGTAAAATCACTGTGGTTCCTTCAACATGGCCAGCATCTGAAACTCTAAAGATGAAGCCTGATGGAGTTCTTTTCAGCAACGGGCCAGGAGATCCCTCTGCAGTTCCCTATGCAGTTGAAGCGGTAAAAGAACTTATTGGAAAAGTTCCTGTTTTTGGTATATGTATGGGTCACCAGTTGCTTGGTCAAGCATTGGGAGGTAAGACATTCAAAATGAAATTTGGTCACCATGGAGGAAACCATCCTGTTCGAAACCTTCGAAATGGCTGTGTTGAGATCAGTGCCCAGGTATATGCTATAGAAAACTCTAGCTGATTGCTGCTATGTTGATTTCAAATTTTCTGTACAATTGCACCTCAGTTCATCAACATTTACTTCCCTTAATTATGGTCAGTGCATGCTGAAGTGATGACAGTCTAGTCTTTTAGTTTAAATAAGAGTTCTGTGTACTTCAGATGTGTAGCTTGTACTTCAGGTCTCTGCACTTTTGATCATTCTGACTGTGAATTTTCACAAATTTAACCAACTTTTAAGTACTAAACCATTTAAGTATTGGTGTTTTAAGTGTGCGCTGTCTCCATATTTGAGCGTAATATAATTTTTAAAATATGGTAAACATCACATATTTCATACATATAGGGATTAAAGACACAATTTAGTTAATTGAAGATCAAAAGTGCGTAACCACATATTATAAGGATCAAAACCAGAATTTAGCAATAATTGAGGGACCAAAAGTGGAATTATCGCTAAATAATATAGACTTCAGATGTGTAGCTTGGGTGTTCACTTATAAATAATAGTCATAAAAGTTAAATGTTTTATAATCTTGATGAATTTCCATTTTCAGAATCACAACTATGCTGTTGACCCCGAGTCTCTTCCAGAGGGTGTAGAGGTGACTCATGTAAATTTAAATGATGGAAGTTGTGCTGGTCTTGCCTCCTCTAAGATGAAGCTCATGTCACTTCAATACCATCCCGAAGCATCTCCAGGGCCTCATGATTCCGATCCTGGTAAACATGTCCTATTTCTTGTATACAACAAACTTAGCAAATTTGTTCAGTGGCTGTCCTTAACCGTAAACTTTTAACAAATATTGCCGTCTATTATGAGGATTGACCAAAACAATAAGTAGTCTTGAGAATAACGATGTTACATCCAATCACTTCTAGAAAAGAAAATTTCTGAAGAACTACTTTATTTTGATTAATCCTAATCTAGGATTCTGCTGTAAGGGTGTGTTGGTAGGAAGGAAAATGTTTTCTAGGAAAGCAAGTGGGTTTCTTACTTATTTTCTAGTATTTGGTAATGAAGTAAAAAAATATTATCCCAAGAGCATTTATATGTAATCTAGTAAAAACACTATGGGGGTGGGATGGGGTGAGGAGTGTGGGTGGCAGGGGATGGGATGGTCAACATTGGGGATTGGGGACGTTGGGTGGGTGCGGAGGAGACCATGAGCTTGAGATGTCACTTATGGAATTTTTTTTCGTACTTACATTAGGGAAGTCATTTTCTTCATTTTTAAGGAACTTATTTTCCCGGAGAAAATATTTTCCAGAATATTTTGACCAACCAAACATGCGAAAATTGGAAAACATTCTTTTATGTTCATGATAGCTCTCTCTTATTTCAATTTCCATCAGAACTTTTGAGACAATCGTATGATAAAAGAGTCAAAAAAACCGAGATTTGCTTGAATCTGAGTGCAGCTATTTGAATCAAGGCATAATTATGTCAAAATACTCATCGTATCCTTTCTTTACCTCGGCAGTATTTGGAGAATTTATACAACTCATGAAGCAAGAAAAAGTGAAGGCATAAGTCAATCTATGTTGCTTAGACTCTTCAAAATTGTTGATGGGTGCATGTTGGATCCTCCAAAATTAGTCATTTTTAGGGGATTCGGCATGGGTGCGGAAACATTTTTGGGGAGTCCGAGAAACATAAAAGCCAATCACCTAGAGGCTGAAGCAGTAGTTCGTAAGATATGTTTGAAGGAACCACATTCCGAAAAGGAGAAATTTGATAAGATTTGCCATCAAGAAGTCAGAGAATCAAGTCAGAGCAATCCGTCGTGCTGCACCTCTTTGCAATTATATTAATGGATATATATGTGTGACTTTGTCCAGTCCTAAGACATATTACTGCTAAGTATTTGTTTTGTGTAAGACTACTCCGTGTCTCTGGTCTGGTACTTGTAATAATACACTTGTTTCTGTCTTAAGCAAATGTCACTTAGCGTTCTGTTTAAGTTGCTGGTGTGGTTTGAGGAACTACTAGGGAAAGGGCTGTCTCATTTACTTGCAGGATGTTATATTAACATCATACGACATATTTCTCTCTTTTATGGCACAATGAACAAAGGGAAAGATCTGTGTGGTGCATGGATATATAAAAGCGTAGTTAATCATACACAAGTGCCTGAAACGACAACATTCTCATTGACAAGTTTAGGCATAGGTGGAATCAAGACGATTGTAAGAGCTAATAATTGTGTCTCTAAATGTAATAGCTGTGTATATTTAATAAATTTCTTGAGGACATACGCTACTCCTGATTTTGACTGAATTCATATTTGGACGTCTATCTTTGCCTCTGAGTTTATTGTAATAGGATTGTCGGATAGATCAGATGAATTGTCATTTTGGTACAAACCCAGGAATACTTAGGCCTTTTTCTTTCTATTTTATGTAACATTAATGATAACCTTGAATTCAAGTTATTCTTTTTGGACGAGAAGAACAATTTATTGTTCTGAAAGCATATCCTATACTAAGTAGGCGTTTGGCCATTTGGAATTTTGAACTTGGAGTTGAAGATGAAGTTGTGTCTAGTTATATTTTTTGCAACGAATATTTGGTTGTTTGAATGTACTGAAAGTGAAAAAGTTTTTAGGTATTTTTTAAATTTCAAATACAACAACTTGAAGTTGTATTTGGAATTTTCATGGCCAAACGTTGATTTCTAAATAAATTGAAAACGTTTTCCAAAAAAAAAAAAGTGAAAAATTCTTATGGCCAAACGGGTCCTTGCATATTCAAGAAACAAAAGAAAGTAAAAGGAAAAAAGAAACTTTTAACCAACCAAAAAGGAAGAAGAGGGAAAAATCTGTGAATCTAAAAAGTCAGAGACAAATTATAAAGACAGCCAGCCACAAAGGTGAAAGAGCAAAGATGTGGCTACTTCTTAAACTATTTATTTAGATTTTAGCAGCCTTTTGCCTTTCAATACAATCCAACATTCTGCCTTCCATGTTCCCGGCATAATCATTAATCTAAACACACATTTATTAAATCCTTGCTTAATCACATATTGATGCTTGCTTCTATTTACAAGCATTCACTGTTCAGAATTTACTCGTTGTGTGCTTTATATATAGTTCATTAATTAAAGTGGGAAGCATTTTACGTTAGGAATATTTTTTCTACTTTCAGAATTTCAACCCGAGATTTTTGATTAAAATAATATTTTTCACAATGTATTAATGATAGCTTTTTTACTTCAATCATAAAGTGCAAAAAAAGATAAGAAAAGCATTACATTCATCATAGTTGCCTCGTGTGAAAGATCTAGTAGTCATCATACTATGTTTTCTTCTTGGGTGTGCGTGGGTGTGGGGGAGGGGATAGGCATGTACTTGAGAGAAACTGTTCCATTTGAAATATTTTGTGCAACTAAAAAGCTAAGACAATATCATTATCTTTATATCAACAAAACAAAAATAAAAAAGTAAAAAAGACTGATACGCAACAAGTTCACCTCATCTAATGAGATTGAGGCTATAAATGGATGATTTTATAAATAATACAAGACAATCTTCTACAATGTCACACTTATAGTCAGTATTATGTGATGGCATGTTTTGAAAGAGAGAAATAGAAATGTGATTGAAAAAAATGCCTATCTATTAATATTATGCAAACATATTAGTGATTATGCTAAGGGAAATTGTTGCAACATCCCTAGTCAAGATTGTTATATTCAAACAAGTCAAATTAGTAGCTTAGTCTCCCCTTTGTGCAGAAAAATTAATTAAGTGAATAGTGATTACATCGTAAAGACTCAACTTGGATATGCTGCTTTTAAATGAATTTTTGTAAAAATATCAAGAAAAAGAGATGCTGAGATACTCTGATAAGTTTAAATCTATTTCAAGTCTTGCCGCAGAACTATAGTGTATCAACCAAGAGCTAAAACTAACAAAAAAGATGGCATTTAAAGAAGCGAAAAGACATCATTTTCCCCCCGAAACTTGACCGCACAACTCACTTTAGTAATTTAGCTTAACAGACGTTTCTTTACCCCTTAAACAACTTTCAAATTTATTAAATACCACCTTATACGTGCAATGCCAATTTCATGGTTGGAAGGTGCTATACATGCGCGCCACATAAGCGCCACCTCAACGCCACGCCATTAACACGTCAGATAATCTCTCTTTTCTCTTTCTCTTCCTCCTGCTCCTACTTTCTCTCTCTTTCTTTCTTTTGTTTTCTTTTTCTTTCTTCACCTTTCTTCTTCCATCAACAACAATGGCTACCTTTCTTCTTCCATCAACAACCATGGAACTCCAAAAATCCAGAAAAACCAACAAAAATCACTCAACAATTATAACAATTTTCGCCAAATCAACCCCAGATGGAAGGAGATTTTGCTCCAAAAACAAAAAAATGACTCGGTTTGGAGATTTTTCTCCAAAAAATGAACTTAGTATTCCCCAAATGCCCAAGTTTGTTCCCTCTCCTTTGCATCAGTCGAACACACACTCTCTCTCTATCGACAAACATGACCCAACAGAATGCTTCTTCTTTGATATATTTCCTTTCTGCTGAGCAGTGCAAAAAGAATGAAGAAAATCATGATTTAAGAAGTTATGGAGAGAAGAATATTGTCCTCCTTCTTACACTGTGTTTTTGTAAGAAAAATTTGTTGGTGAATTTAGTATTCAACAGAATGAAGGAGAAAAAAGGGAATGAAATATATTAGAAATCGAGGGCAATTTTCAATTTGCTGGGAAAATTAGTGTTCGCCGGTACCATTTTTTTCGATGATGAGGTGATTTATTTAATTCTCTTTATCTCGATGATCTAAGGGTGCGTGAAGTATCAGTTGACGTGTCACTTTTTTAAATATTTACGCGCTTTGATATTTTTTTTTGCCACGTCAGCATAGGAGATAGTATTAATTTCACTTCATACTAGATCAGGGGTTATATAATTACAAGTTAAGTTTAGTTGCTAAATTGAGTTGTGCGGTCAAGTTTAGAGGAAAAATGATATATTTTCTCTTTAAAGAACTGAAAATGAAAATAGACTGCTCGTGTGCGGTCAAGCTTATAAAGAGAAGGATATACTGAAGATTTTAAAAATATTTGCGGGAAGCAAACAAGGTCGTGTCGAATATATACTTGGAGGGAGGGTAACCAATATAGTTGTACACATAAAGAAGATTTGACAATTTAGGAGAATATGCTAAGGAAGGTTGGAGTTACATCTCATGAATGAACTGAGCTATGTGGCTTACGAAAGAAATTTAGATTTTTATTTAATTCATCTTTTCTTTGCTTTTTGATGCTAAAGACTGATATATCATAATTAAGTAGAAAACATTGCATCGTTATCCTTTATCTTTCAATTAATGTACCACAAACGAAATCAACTAAAACAATAAAAACTTTTATTGTATTTTAATATCATTATAGCACAATACAACTAATTAAGCACATTGCCCACCACACCTATGCTTATCCTACTACATTATTAGTGAAGAACTAATTAAAAATTCTTTGTCCAGGTGATAGAATCATCTTTGGATCAAACTGATTTTTTCTTTGTTGAAAAGTGTTCCACTTTTTCCCAAAATGTTTTATCCAATCTTCCTTTGTTTTGTAATGTGGAAGATATTGCTTAATGTTGAGGCCAGCTTTGTCACAGAAGTTCAATATTTCATCATTTTGGTCATCCAAAATCTTGCACTCAGCATATCCACTTGAAGAATGCAATAGCCCCACACAGTAAAATGTCTCCTCCTCTGGTATCACTGCTGACATTCTCTCATCCCATCTGCATTTGAAGTTATACACACTGTTAGTGTAAAAAAAAAATTATAGAAAGAAAAGGCGAAGCCAGAATTTGAAGCTTACTTTTAAGATACTAGATTTTAAGTTAGTAAATTATATATATATATATATATATATATATATATATATAACAAACACAAGATTTTAACCATATCTACTGAATTTTGCCGAACTCATAAGCCATATTCTAACTCCGCCCCTTCTTGAAAATAAGACCGCTAACCTACAACAATAGGTAAACCTGACCTGATTGTGTAAATTATTTTACACTGACATGTATATAACTTAAAATCCATAGAAAAAATTATTAATATATGTTTTTAATTTATATACATCAACAACGTAAAGCATTTTTCTATTATCAGGTCACACGAGAGATTCTAAAAAACAAACTTTCATAAAGAGCGGAATTTGTAATCTTGAAAATAAGAGATAAATAAATATAATTTGATAGTGTAACTTTTATTTAATACTACATGTATATATAAATTAAACTCTATATTTAACTCATTATCTCTATATTTATAATAAGAGAAAGGGAGGGGAGGTTTTGGGGGGGTGTTGGAGCGGAAAAGATGATGGAAAGAAAGTTTTTAGGAGTACTTTTTCCTGCTTGTTGGGTATACAAGGATTGGTCCAGTTGGCCTGTTTTGTCTGAGTATAATGTCCACAAAAACAGCAGCATTAAAATCCAGGATAGATGACTTTGGTACAAACAGATTGAGCCATGGATGAGGAACTTCCCACATTCCTTTTGATTGCAGCTTTAGTTCCCCACTTCTTACTCTATTCAGAAAATCCACATAAGTGGTATCTTTCTTGAACATAAATCCAGGCAAATAGTTTAACCCTTTTACCAACTTCTTCAATTCCTGCATAAAAACAGAAAATAAGAGTAAATCTAGTGTTTTAACATAGTAATATATACATAGTAGTAATATATATATATATATAGTAAATAACATGTTATAATCAGTTAATATACATTGATAGTGTCAAAATCAATACACACAGATACTACTCCCTCTGTGCCGATATATTTATGTGATGTACTTTGACCGGACACGTCATTGAAAAAAGAAAGTAATTTTTTTGATTTGTGGTTTAAAACAAGACATAGATATTTGTGTGGCGATATAACATCTCATTAAGGGTAAAAATAGGTGAATAGGCAAAATATAATGGTTAAAATCACATTGAAGTTTAAGACTTTCTTTGTTCAGTACAATTGCAATAGTAAATGCATGGTATATACCTCATCAATAGTATTAGCAGTGTGATCATCATAGTACTTGACCATTTCTAAGCAATAGATAATTCCATTTTGGGATAATAAGCTACCAATTTTGGTCTGATTGGAAGGTGAGAAAAATGAAGATCTCCAGTTATTTACTGGGCTTTGTTCCATCATTAGTGAGCCTTCAACATAGTCCAATCCATCAATTGAAATAAGATGTTCTTGATCTTTTGTGAATTTTGAGAAATCATCATACAACATTCTCATCCATTTCACCTACAAGAAAATAAAACAAAAATCATTATGGATCTGCAAAAAAATCAGATCACTTACAAAGTAGTTACAGGCAAATCACTACAATAAACATAAATTGGTAAAAATGGTAATCCACTAGGGGCTGTTTAGTTACAGGGATTACGGGTTATCCCAATATAAATTTTGGGATTAAACTTGCTCGGTATTTGGTTGTGGGTATTAGCTAAAACTTGGATAAAATTTATACCAATATCATAAGATTATCTATATCCCATATAGAAGGTGAATTATCTGTCTCGGTTATAATCTTGGGAGCGCCTTTTTTCGAACCAAACAACCGCTTACTATGCTATCACAAATTAGACTATATATACATATATTAATTAAGAGTACATACTCACTCTTGTCGGTGCTTTATCCAAGACAATTCTTGCCCTGGTTATTATTCCAAACTGTCCCAAACCTCCTAAAACTGCAAAAAATAGCTCTGAATTCATGTGTTTGGAGCAAGTCACAAATTCCCCTTTACCTGAAACCAAATATGAGATAGAAAAAATTAGGTACAATCATTTCATTATGGTATCATGCAACAAAAATACTAAAGTGTATCTCTAATTGCGTGAATATTTAAGGAAATTATAAACTAGTATGTCGGTCATGGTTGATATATATCAAATATAGTAACAAGTACCAACCTACCACTTCCAAATAATAAGTCAAGTTTTTTCTGACACATCTAGTAATATATGGTGAAATCTTACCTACAAGATCTTCCAGGTGGTAAAGCAGACATCACAACGACACAACCTATCAAGGGATACTATGCACATCCTTTTACAATAATGTACTTAGTAAAATTTACCTGTAATAACATCCAATTCATGAATATTACTGATTTGAGGACCATGTCGGAAAGTTTGGCCACTAATTCCGGCATTAGAGAGAGTACCACCAACGGTGAGGTACAAATAATCCGTCCACGATATGGGGGCTAGGCCATGCTCGAGGGTGGCATGAAGAACATCAATCCATAACTGCTCACCTCCAACATCCACATAAAACCCTAAAGAAGAATCCCTAGAAACCCTAATTCCATTATTTGAATTATTATTATTATTAGTTAAAGAATTCATTTCCACAACAACCCCATTTTGTGCCATGGCTTGTCCCCTAATGGAATGGCCATGACCTCTGGCTGCTATACGAAAAGGGACAGAAAGTCCATAGGAAAATTGAATGAGGTCAATTATGTCATTAACACAAGAAGGATGAAGAACTGCAGCTGGGAATATTTCTTGAACGATTTTTCCAAAATCTTTGGAAGATGCTTTAATGGCATCTGAATTTGTACTAAGTTTAGATGAAATGTTAAGGGATAGAATTTCATAAGTAATAGAAGGACTCCAAGGCCTTAAGTTTCCTATAATGGACATTAAACTACTGATAATGAAGAAAATAATGAAATTATGACCATGGGAGAAAAGCTTAGTCACTTTAAAATAGGGGGAAATAGAAAATCAAAGAAGGAAATTAGGAGTAGGTGATTTCTGGTGAAGAGAAGAGAGAGTGATATGATTGTATATATAGAGGGGAAATAACAATATAATATTTGCATGCAAAAGAATAAATAAAAAATTCTTGGATATTGTATCAGTACAAGATTAGATCTTGAGAAAATAATACTAGACATTGATGGAGAAATCTTTGCAAAAGGACAAGACTTTTGTCTTTATGTTCTACTAGGTAACTTTCTCATGGCAAAGAAAAATATTCAGTTCTTTCATCTGTTCATACTTCATAGTATTGTCATTGCATGATTAATCAAGAATTCAAGATTCCACAAGCCAACCACTTATGGTGTCAGTGGTGGAGCCCTGAATTACATTAAGAATAATCAAAATATAAAAAAGTAAGTTATCAAATAATCAAGAAAAGAATTTAACACGTAGTATGATACTATCTATATACATAAAATAAAAAATTAACCTATCTAAACAGTATATGTGATTTTTAGCAAAAGGGTATCAATTAACACCCATTATATTGGATATCAATTTAACCTGATTTACATAGTATATGCACCAGACTATACTAATTTACGATGCTTAAGTTATAAATTAATGTGAGAATACGTCAATTACTTATAATATAGTGATAAGAGTGGTATGTGAAAAAATATACTCCATTTGTTTCAATTTGTTTGAACCTATTTCCTTTTTAGTCTGTGCCAAAATGAATGACCTCTTTCCTAATTTGGAAACAAATTCACTTTATGAATGATTTACAACCACACAAATTTTCAAGGCTTATTTTGAACCACAAGTTTCAAAAGTCTTTCCTCTTTCTTAAATGTCGTGCCTAGTCAAATGAGTTCATATAAATTGAAACGGAGGGAGTATCATATATTATTCATTAAATTGGGGTAAACACAAGATATGTGGAGTGAGTTTATACATTGTGTGTGCACTGATCACGCTAGACAAGACCTAAATCCACACAAATTTCTAATTACAAATACATAATTATCATAATAAATAGAATCAGTAATCTAAAAGATAAGGCACGGTAAAATTTCACGATTGATGTACAAATTTAATTATACTTTCCGCAGTAGCGTACACAAAATTTTGCACCATTAATATCAACTTATTAATTAAACTAATATATATGTGTTTATTTCGCCTATATATGCTTAGATATGAGTTTTTTTTTTCCTAGTCGACAGCGTTTCAGACTTTCAGCATTATACTTTTGTTGAATATAAGAGTCTCCAGTTTACTTGGTCTTTGTTCCAATATTAAGGAACAATATGGTCATAATTAGGTATGCACATATGAAAAGTAATTTCTAAAACTATCAATTCAATATCTTATGCAATCTTCACGAATTTTTATTTAATTGGAGGAGCAATTAAATAGACATTTTACATTTGAAAAAAAAAAAAAAAAAACTAATCTGCAAATTAACAGTTAACGCAGAGAAGGGAAATGTACTGTAAAGCTGAAGGAAACACATCAACATGTTCTTCTGATGGAAACACATCAATATGTTCTTTTTCCATTTTCTAGGTTTGTCGGTATCTGATTTGAGGTAACATATGAATGTGCAAGTCAATTCCAAAGTATAATGCTCCGATTAATTATACTGGGATATATTAATTATCCTGATATTTTCTATTGATTTTTTGGTTTGTTATTAAAAATAACATTCATTACATAATTTCTAAGGAGAAGTTGTTTGTTTGCAAAATACCCTCCACTTTATATAGTAAAAAAAAAAAAAAAAAAAAAGAAGGTATGAAGGACCTCATGAGTATCTTAGTCATTTTCTCATTGTCTTATCCAGAGATAACTAGTCCTGGTACTATTATTTCACTATTTACAGGGATAACTAATCCAAGGTTAATTAATAATCAAACAAGGGATAAGACAATGCTAATTTTTTAATCTCAAAACTATTCATACATGCCCAACATACCAAACGATCCCTTATAGAACAAACTCATAGTAACAACAAATCTAGTCTTGTACAAGAATTGTAGCAAGCAAGTATAAGTGAACAGTTAGTCCAATTACAATCAGGCTGGAATTTTGGTAAGTGTCGTGTTTAAGATATTAGTAGATCCGGAGAATTTTGGTAAGTGTCGTGTTTAAGATATTAGTAGATCCGGAGGCAAATTCACAGCACCGGTTTATTTGAACGCAGTATTTTTGGCACGTAACATAAATTTGTGTATAGAAATTTACTAAATTGCAACAAATAGTATATTTAATTCCATAATTTAAAAAAAATAATAAATTCAATGTTAAGAACCTTGAAAGTTTAATTCTACAGAGGTCCTCTGGTTATTAAATTTGGGATTGCATTTATCCACTATGTGGTCATTGATTATAGTTAACACCGATATATAAATTATCTATTCCATTATAGGAGATGGAATTATAATCTCAGGATTATATAATCTTGGGATAACTTATTATTTTGAACCTAACGACCTCATAAAACTTAAATCCTGTATCCGTCTCTGAATAGATCGCGACCAATAGTTCACTATGTGTAATTTACTTGGAGTTTTCCTTATATTAGTTCGTATATGTAGTATTGTCCATAGTACATGGATAACGAGCAATGCCATAGCACGTAGTTCACACTTGCATTGTCTCTATCTGTCAGAAGGGGAAAATATTGCAAAAAAACCAAAAAATAGTAAGTGTGAATTTGAACAGGGTCTCAAGTTATACAAGTCAAGAATCATTTAAGACAAGTTAGTCAAGCATCTTAGAATAAAGGTTCAAAATTTAAACTTGATAAGTTAATATTTAAGGTTTTTGGCGTCGAACTTAACATACATTTGGAGTTACTGATTTCTAATAAATTATTTGTTAAAATTTTAGTAATTTGTACATACATATCTATCTTTGTCTCGAAAATACTTGGTTCTTGCATATTTTCACATCCTTGTTCACTGTCTTGACTAACAATGTGAATTGCGAGGATCGGAGTGTTCCAACAACCAAGTAAGAGAGGAAAACTGAAAGAAACAAAAAAAGAAGAAAAAAAAACATAATTCCATGTGATATAGAATGGTCCTCAAAATGCTTTGGTGTAATACACAAATAAGACAGAAACAATGTGAGACATGAACTAAAACTTATTAGCCGTATGAATGGAGTGATCACACACACATATATATATATTTGCTACCACATAATAATTTCACTTAAAAATAATTTTTCTGACAAAGGAGATTCACTCGACTACACCTTGGACCAATGTGGCTCTGCCATGGAACGAACTAGGGCAGAGCTAGATTGAAGGAACGGGGTTCAATTGAAAATTCCATTTGCTGAATAATTATACTGTGTAAATAATAGGATAAAATGAGTAGTGTTTTCTATACATAAGATGTTGAATCTCCTTGACATGAGGAAAATTTCTAGTAAAGTGACAAAAAGGATTCAAAATTTCTTTAGGTCACATATTCAAATTTGTTGTCTCATATTTTTTAATCCCTTGTATAAAACTTTGGTTTCGCCACTAGACGAAGTTACATGTTTAACACACATTGAGATCTTCAATTCTGTGTGTTTAATTAGAGACACGAGAGATGTTTCTCGTTGGGCATGAACTTCATTCAATTCTGTGTGTTTAATAAGTTAATTGTGTATGGCAGTTAAGTGTAATTCTCCAAATATATTCTGTGAGGTCCCAAGCAAAGATTTAGCTTTGAATATACTAGCATTATTGTTTTCAAGTGGTCTATCTTTTCCCATATTTCGTGGTCCAAATATATAGTTTAAAAGACACTAAGAATCACATCCATTTTGCAATCTGGTACACGTTGAATTATTTTTGAATCAATGAGTACCGTGTTTCAACAGTAAATTATGAATGGACAATAATGTAACATGATTCTTTTCAAATATCAGAAAGGACAGATCTAGACTAGTAACATACCATGAAGATATAGTTGGGTCTAGGAGTGTACATGGTCCAGGTTGGTTCGGATTTTGTAGATATTAAATCAAACCAATTGCGTAGGTTTTTAAATTTATATGCCAAACCAAACTAATAAAACTTGCGTTTTTCAACCTCGGGTTTTCTAGGGTTTTTTCGTTTTTTTTTTTCAAAAAAGTCTTCATACAAAACATATAACTTTTAATTCAAATATTTCTTTAGTCCTAGTAAGATACAACTATATAATAAGGTGTTTCTTAAGAAAATAACACAAAATGTGAGAAGAGTGATGACATTGTATTAAAATATTCAACAAAAAAATGATAACAAAATCCGTTAAAATAAATATTGCTAATTGGTAAGTCATAAAGAAAATGATCATAATCTAAAAATACTAGTCATGCTAAAAATGTACGGCTAATAAGTACTATTAATTACATGACAAAAAGAAAAAAAAATTAAGTTATGTATTTTCACTCTCTAAACCAATTATGTAAAATTAAAGAATAGATATCCAATATTATTGTTATTCCTAGTGGTAGAGTAATTGAATTTCTTTTGTTAGCATTAGTGTTGAGTTGATTTTGGTTTGGACTTTATTTTGAGTTACTAATATCCATGGGATTTGAAACTTTTTGACATTCAAAATTCCAAGTTCAAGCTTGAAATAATATGATAATAGACAAAAAAACTAATAAAAAATTGATGAAATATTTATAAATCACATTACAAATAAATATATTTATGTATAAAATATTTAAAAAATTGAATAAATGTAATGTCGGGTTGGTTTGGTTCGGTTTGACTTTTTGTTTTTAGCTACCAAACCAAATCAATTATGGCCGATTTTTTTTTCAATACCAAACTAAGTCAAACCAAGCTACTAGTCGGATATTTTTCTCGATTTGACTCGATTTATGATTTGATGCGATTTATCTATTTACTTTTTACACCCCTACTTGAGTCGCTTTGATTCTTTGGTTCGTTCCTTATCCATAACTCCAACTTGGCTTTAGAATATACTTTATATATGTGTGGTGCTCTATTATCTCAGTTTTACTGTTGAAATTTATTATCACTCACCTAAGCATCAAAGTTTCATTTTTGCATTTCCATACCGTCGAAGATATAATTAAGTAAATAGAAGTGTGTTTTATTCAACAGATTAAGTTTTTAAATCGATGAGATCATCACACAATTGTACACGATATCAATCATTAGACCACATAGAAGTCCTAGATTTGAGTCTTACCATCACCCATTAGAAAAAAAATAAGAATTTTCACATGTTTAGCCGAAAAACAGAGAATCTGCCCACACGGCAGCCGACAGGTGAATGTTGAAGATATTATTAAGTAATAAAAGTGTATTCTCTCTGACGATTTAAAATTTTAGATGTAACAATCACAACATTTAATACCCTCTTAGATCTAATTCCAGTATGTAATAGACATGACAATGGGTTCGACAGAGTCAGAACATATACATATGTGTGTGAAAAACAAATGTTTATTGGAGTTAGATAAGTATCTCTGAATCCAGATGTCTAAATTCTGAATATGCTACTATAGTACTGTCTCAATCATTTTTAATCATTTTTTTTTCATTTGTTCTGTCTTCCTATTCTATTTTACTTATTATAGAAATTAGAATAGGCCATAGAAGCTAGGGCTGACGGCTACACGTTTTAATTTTCTCTTTTTCTTGAGCTTATTATCATTACTCCAAAACTATAGTTTTTAAAATTTAATAACTGCCAAACATTAACATGATGTAGTAGACATGTTGATGATAAAGAGCAAAATAGTCAACATGCATGTAAGAATATTTGAAACTATATGGTTCAGAGTATAAATAAAAGAGGGTCATCTTGATATTACTCCTAATATTTATTAAGCAAAAAAAAAAATCCTGATATTTTTTACAGTACTATTTTAAAAATATTGATGCTATTAGTATAGCTGTGTGACACCAAAAAGGGTGACCTAATTATGCATAAATTAATAGCATAGCTGCAGAAAAATCCTCAGTTATTATAGTATGTCTAGCTCTAAGTATAGCCCTTCTCCAATAATGAGGCTATAATAATGAGGCTATGTAAGAAACATCTATAATCGCTTTTTATCTGGCAAATTACTGTGCAAATCTCTGCTGATGTAACACAACGATTGAGAAATAATTACATCATACAAAATTATTCTATATTCTCGGAAATATATATATATATTCCTACTATATTAGAAGCACATGATGGTGCACTTTTTTGTCATCCGTTTGTGGGCCTAAAAAAATTGTGGGCTCACATATTAAATACAAATCAATCAATATTAAAAAAAAATATGGTCCCCATATTAAACACAAACCAATCAACATTAAAAAAAAAAAAGGTAAAAAAAGTGAAATTCACCTTCTCCAAATTCACGAAGAAAAAAAAAGTGGACCCCATATTAATAAAATCAAGCCATATAAAAAAAGTGAATCCCATATTAAAAAAACAAACAATGTCAAAAACAAATCGTGCAGACTTTGCATTCGTAGCAAACACTAATATAATAAAGTTTTATATACGGAGCACAAACTAAAATGTTATATTAATCGTGTTTTGAACATTAAAAAAAAAGAAGTAAAAAAAGTGGAACCCATTATCTCCAAACTCACGGAGAAAAAAAGTGGACCCCATATTAACAAAATCAGGCAATATAAAAAAAAGTGAATCCCATATTAAAAAAAAACAATGTCAAAAAAAAAACTTGCAGATTTTGTATTCGTCGCAAACACTAATATAATAAAGTTTTAGATACGGAGCACAAACTACAATGTTCTATTAATCGTGTTTTGAACATAGTAGGGCACTTTTTCGTCGTCCATTTGTGGGCCCAAAAAAAAATTATGGGCCCACATATTAAACACAAACCAACCAATATTAAAAAAAAAAAGAAAAAAAAGAGGTAAAAAAAGTAGAACCTACCATCTCCAAACTCACGGAGAAAACAAAAGTGGACCCCATATTAACAAAATCAAGCAATATAAAAAAAAAAGTTTTAGATACGGAGCACAAACTACAGTGTTATATTAATCGTGTTTTGAATATTAAAAAAAATGAAAAAAAAGTGGAACCCACCATCTCCAAACTCACGGGGAAAAAAACTAGGCCCCATATTAACAAAATCAAGCAATATAAAAAAAAGTGAATCCCATATTAAAAAAACAAACAATGTCAAAAAAAAAACATGCAGACTTTGTATTCGTAGCAAACACTAATAATAAAGTTTTAGATACGGAGCACAAACTATAATGTTAATTGTGGGCCCACATATTAAACACAAACCAACCAATATTTAAAATAAAAAATAAAAAAAGTGGAACCCACCATCTCCAAACTCACAGGAAAAAAAAAGTGGATCCCATATTAACAAAATCAAGCAATATAAAAAAAAAGTGAATCCCATATTAAAAAAACAAACAATGTAAAAAAAAAACGTGCAGACTTTGTATTTATAACAAACACTAATATAATAAAGTTTTAGTTATGGAGCACAAACTACAATGTTATAAAAACGTCCAGACTTTGTATTTATAGCAAACACTAATAATAAAGTTTTAGATATGGAGCACAAACTATAATGTTAATTGTGAGCCCACATATTAAACACAAATCAACCAATATTAAAAAAAAAGTGTGGTCCCCATATTAAGCACAAACCAACCAATATTAAAAAAAAAAAGTAAAAAAAATGGAACCCACCATCTCCAAACTCACAGGAAAAAAAAAGTGGATCCCATATTAACAAAATCAAGCAATATAAAAAAAGTGAATCCCATATTAAAAAAACAAACAATGTAAAAAAAAACGTGCAGACTTTGTATTCGTAGCAAACACTAATATAATAAAGTTTTAGATACGGAGCACAAACTACAATGTTATATTAATTGTGTTTTGAACATTAAAAAAAAAAAAGTAAAAAAAAGCGGAACCCATTATCTCCAAACTCAAGGGAAAAAAAAAGTGGACCCCATATTAATAAAATCAAGCAATATAAAAAAAAGTGAATCCCATATTAAAAAAACAAACAATGTCAAAAAAAAAACGTGCAGACTTTGTATTCGTAGCAAACACTAATATAATAAATTTTTAGATACGGAACACAAACTACAATGTTATATTAATTGTGTTTTGAATATATATATATATATATATATATATATATATATATATATATATATATATATATATATATATATATATATATATATATATTATATTATATGCATAAAAATAGCGTAAACTAATAATGTCCAAAAGGATGGGCCCCATACTAAACAACACCAAGCAATATAAAAAATGGACCCCATATTAACAAAATCAAGCAATATATAAAAAAAAAGTGAACCCCATATTAAAAAAAATGAATGTAAAAAAAAAAGAGCAGACTTGGTATTCGTAGTAAACACTAATTTCCAAAGTATCTCACTAAGTTAATAATGATGGATTCATTGCCACATGCGTATCAATCCATTAGTGGGAGCAAATGAAACTGTTTTTCTTCAAAAAGTTAAGTAGTCAAACCATACAGTTTTTTATATTAGCCTGAGATCTAATCTAAATATTAAACTGTTGTATTTGCTATTCCGCCATGTCATTTATTTGTTATGTTCACTAAAATAAATATACTTAAAATATTAATATTTTAAAATAAGATAGAATAATATGAAAAGAGATTAATGTCGTAAAAAAAATATATCAAATAGAGATCAACTAATGAATAAGGTAAATTAGTTAGATTATAATTCTAATCGACGTTTTCTTAAAAAAACATGCAAAAGACAACATGACAAGTAAAATGAGCTAAACCAAGAATATTTACCAATAATTAAAAAATAGTATTTCGTCGTTTAACTAGAAAATCAATTTCTACTTTGTTTCGTTTTAAACATGTAAAATTAATTTAATAATTTGAATTATAATTATTCAAATCAAAATTTGATAAAAAATAACAAGCATTTTATACCTTTAAATTAATCGAATTAAAATTGAAAGTATCAACTGATGCTTAAATATTGCTATTGTTTTATCTCAAAGAGAGGAAAATAGTTTCCTTTTAAATAAGTTTTCTCTTTTAAAAAATATTAATAAATTTGCCGATTTTGTATTCGTAGCAAACATTAATATCATAAAATTTTAGATACGAAGCACAAACTATAATGTTATATTAATCGTATTTTGAACATAATATATAGTGTACATATATATAATCACTATTCAAAGACAACTACATACACATAGATGCACTATAATCTAAGGCCTAGGCCATCTAGTATATATATATATATATATATATATATATATATAAAAGCAAGCAAAGAGCCACTGACGTGACACTCTCTAGGATCAGGAAATGTATTTATCTAATTTCTCAATTTTTGCCTTTTTCTTCCCATTTAAATACAATACTTAACTATTAAATGCAAGCAATTACAGTTTAATTGCAACTATAAGGCCAAAAGCACCGTTCCACACTTCTTTTTAGACCAATTGTTTCAAACCGTAACCGTTTCGCAAGCCGTTGACCTGCATCCTTTCAAACTTCTAGGAAAACCAACTTAATTATTAGAGATACTTTAGTAAATAAAGAAAGAGAGAAAAATATTGTTTCAACATAATTCTCCATAAACACGCCTCTTCTAACAAAATCTTCGACTTCTCGATTACAACGGCAGAGAAAAACACATTGCATCAACATATTTCTCCAAAAACTCGCCGCTTAATTCAAACAAGTATCTTCGAGCACTTGATTCACACGACACAAAAGCAGTGAAGAAACTAATAGATGAGAGGGAATCTTCATCGTCACTGATAAATCTTAACTTGATTTTAGATCTGTCAGATTTTAATTTAAATTATTATAACGTGTTATTCTTTCTTTGTTTTAATTTTTTGGTTCTTTAATTTTATCATTTGTGCCCCCCCCCCCCCCCCCCTCCTCCAATAATATGAGAGTTAATCAAGAGTTATGCACCTTATTGCGTTAAAGTACCAGCGCAATACCTGTGATTTTTTGATATCGTTGAAAAAACTACAAAGACGGTAATAACACGTGCGTGTAATTACTGTCACCACCTACATTATTTTATCTTTTAACGTTTAAACTGCATACGCTCTTTATTGCTATTTTTATAGCAATGCGGCTTTGTTTAGAATACATGAAAGAAGTAATGCAAAGAGAGAGTGTGTGTGCCTATATATATTTTCACAAGTGTGGTCTATAGTATAATGACGTGACATAATTCTTCGGCTAAGAATTCTGCATTTTGGCTTAATTTTTCTCTCATTTTCTTCTTTTCATCATTCAACTCAATTGTATTTTCATTTTCTTTATTTTTCCACCGTTCCTTCCATTTCTTTTCATTCAATCCAATTAAAAATGATATCAACTCGACGAATTTACCTTAAGGGATCAAATTAAATGTTGGCTCTTCATTATTTCTGTAACATTGCATAATACTTATTATTTCTTGTAATTAGCTATAAATAATTTCTTCTTCTTTCTTGAGCTATAACGTTACCTATAAGATTTTCCTTCTTTTGAGAGCTATTAATTTTTACTTCTTTTGAATAGAGAGGATTTGTCTGCTTCATCACATATGTAATTGATTTGCATTGGATTGTGTATTATTTTTAAGACAATAATAATTTTTCTTCTTTGTTTTGTTGATAGATACAAATAATAATCAGTGAGCCTTGAGCAAATTAAGTAAAATTATGTAAGTACCATTATAACTTTTGATTTTTCTTTTTTTTTTTTTTGGTTCTTGTATCATTAGTAAGGAATTGATGTTTCTCTAAGCAAATATAGTTCCCACTTCTCGATCCAAAAATGTAACAATAATCTTTTCCTTTTGATCAATTTCTACATTGCCAATTTATTGTGAGGTTTCTATTTCTTTTTTCTTTTTTTAATGTAGCATCCGTTAGTATGCATTATTAGTCTCGGATCTATGTAAGGAAAATATTATCTCTGTCTTAACTTAATTTACAAAATAATTATTTCTAATTAACTAATATACCGCGGGAAGCACGGATAAATTCTCTAATATATATATATATATATGGGGCTAATTATCAATGATCATGCTATATAGAGGTTACATATTTAGCCAAAATTATTATGTTCCCATCTCTTAAGTATTTGGTCTCCGTGTCCACGCGTGCTTGGTTTGAGATCCCAATTATCTTGGATTAAGGAATTCAATTATTTGCTTTATCAAGGTAATCTCATAATGAAGGTTGAAGGTTGTTATAAGCAACAACAACAACATACCCAGTGAAATCTCACTGTGTGGGCTCTGGGGTAGCTTGAATCTCAAAGGAATTATTGAAGGGATGAGTTAAAAGTTTTATGCATAGGTGGTGTCCACAACAGATTATTTGCGTTGATTAACAATCTGATAAAAATGGTGACAAACATGCTATCACATGTTAAACAACATTGATTGTGTGTGTGTCTATATATATATATATATATATATATATATATATATATACATACACTACACGCTGAATTTTCTTTGACTTTTTCGTGCATTTACTTCCATACTAGTCTCTATAAACGTCCAGTTGCACGTTATTTCCAGTCAATTTCAATCCTAGTAAAAAATATTACTAGATAATATTATTTATTCTATTTAATTAACCTAAATTAAATAAAACAAACCTATACTAAATTAACCTAACTACTATACTCTTTTATTTAATTCATTTTATGAGCATTATAAAGTTATCCCTACTCTGCAATTTGCAAATAGTGGTATTGTTCCAACATTCTTCTTCCCAGGAATTCGTAAGTAATCAACTACCAGGATTAGTGTACTCTTAATCATAAATTTCCAATATGTTGATGCCTTCATATTAGGGGTACTATTCCTTATATAGACTATATTCAAAGGCATGGAGTAGTATTACAAAGAGAATTTGCGGAATCTAAAACTTCAAGACTTCTTAGGACATTGGAATTAGAAGTGTACGCAAACTCTTCATCCATTGTATTATCTAATTGGAATTAGTATGTCATAATAAATAGATATTACAATTTTATCCTTTGGATAATTTTAAAAAATAAAATAAATTAATATAGTCTTATAGGGCATAAAAATCGTTCAATATTTAAAGAATATTTTGATCAACCAATATTATATTCATGCTTTTATAATAATAATGTAGATAATTAAATTAAACACCTCCTAGAAAAAATCTTGACTCTGATGCTATTAAGCGTATAGCTTAAATCCTAAAGTAATGTACTCAATTATTCTATTCTTTTTGTGGTGGGGTTAAGCATGGGGTGTAATCCTCTAAGTAGTAAAAATGTATTACTTTCTTAGGACAAAAAGGGGCTCTATGAAATATCTTGCTGTAGTATATTAGAAGCTTAATTGGGCAATCTAGAAGGCAGATTCACACTTCGGAATGTAATGAAAATTTTAATCAGGCATGTGAAACATAAAATAGGTGGGACTAAAATCTAAGCTTTAAAAAATAAAAGGAGGGCACAAATCTGATCTTTCGGTCTAACAAAATTAACTCAACATCAAAAGCCATTGGTGATTGGATGTGCTCTGAAATGTTAAACCTTAAGCCATTAGGTCCGATTTTATATGTGTTAACAATTCACTAAATAAGTGTAAATAAGAGAATTCAAATTAGGAAATCAAAGGGATTGTGGTAAATTCCGAATTCGAAGGTCTAAATTCCGAACTCGAACATATATAGTTTGCTCACCAAATTTCATAGGATAGGTTTGCTCATGTCCTAAAAACATTACGGAGGTAAGGCCTTATGTCCCCCTCTATTTAACTGTAACTGTTGTATTTTTGGAATTCAATCTTTAACAACGATTGTGTTAGCAACGATTGTTTCCAAAATACAATCTTTAACAAAACTTTCAATGCAGAACTATTCATCCTTAGAGGAAGAAGTTTGCATCTAAACTACAACTTCAAGAAACCACATTGCCATAATAAGGCTGTGACTTTATTATCTAGTCTAAACAAATATTATTACTAGTATCTGGTTTGTGGCTTTGTGTAGTAGTACTCTATGGTCTGGTACCTTGTAATAATACATTTGTTTCTGGTCAAGCTTTCGGGAATGGAAAGTCAAAACTGTTTATTTTTAAAAAGTGAGGTCTTTATAAAAAGCAAACCAAATACCATAATATCGAAACCACGGTTATAAAAAAATTCGATTTCGATATGTAATCGGTATATATCGTACCATGCCCACCCCACTTATAGTTCGAACTTAGGCCATAACCTTACTACAGGCACAAAATTTGCTAGAGTTATGAACTTTTGACTACAACTTAAATTAGGCGAACTCATTACTCTTTTAAATAGGTCCGACCAATAAGAAGCCCAAAATAATCCATGGGACTCCGTATCCGTACTTACATCAAAAGTGAGGAAGAAAGAATTGTCTCCTTGCAGAAGTTAAGCTATGGATTATGCCTTCAAGACTCACAATGTAGTGTCCACCACAACAATAACCAGCAAATTATTTTTAAAAAACTCTGCAAATTTCAGAGTTTTCACTGTTAAATGCTCCTCCAACAACTTTTCCTCAGATGGTTCACCTTCTGGTAGGTCTTTTTTTTTTTTGGTCAGGGTGTTGGATTATTGGTTTTTTATTTGTTGTTATTTCTGCCGATACCTCAACAATTCAAGTGCAGTTTCATTGTTGGATTGTTAGACAAGTTTTTTTCTACCAAAAACATCCCTAATGTCCCATTAAGTCAAACATAACTATCAGTTAAGTTTTTAACGGCACTGTACTCCAGACAACTAGATTGTTGGCAATTGTTTGTTATTTCTACTGATATATCTCGACTGTTCAAGTCAAATGCTTTGGTTTTCTGTATTTTTTTTCTCTGGAGTTGTTACTGACGAGGATTTTTTAACCAAAGATATCCTTATTGGTTGGACCAGTTCATCCATATTAATATACTCCACTAGTAAACATTCAGGGGAGGATCTTAATAGTACCAGTTTCAAAAAAAAAAAAAAATACATTCAGGGGCGGATCTACCTTATATCGAGGAGTGTCACGTGTAGAAACAGACATAATGTATATAATACGTAAATTGAAACCCCTCAACACAAATGATTGTGAGGACCCGAGTTTGAATCCATGCCACATCATTTCGTTTTATAAAAGTTTTGCTCATCTTCTCCAAAATGTTTAATGTTCAGATTCGAACTCATGACCTCTTAGTCATAAATTAACAAAATGATAACCAATTGCTCCAAGCTCACATTTGTACACTATTATGACATAACCATTTACTCGTACTTAATGTGTTATGCGGTTCTTTGTTTTTTTTTTTTCACCTTCTTTCTCGCTAATGAAATTGATTAAGAGCAATTTATGGAATCAAATAATAATGAGTTGTTTAGTGATTATTTGATACCCTATATAAAAAAAGTATTTAGTATTATTTCTAATGTGGTTAATTTAAAAAAAAAAACTCATTGTGAAAAGTTATAGTAGTATTTTTTTAGAAAAGTTATAGTAATATTCGTGAATTGTGTTATATATATATGGTCCTATATTGTTTTATTTATCGTTCTCGTTTTAAAATGTGACACCGCTGATGAAAAATTCTGCGTACACTACTAGTTAACATAAAACAACCTTAATGTCTCATAAAGTCAACATTTTTGGTCCAAAAATAACCACATCACATAAGTTTTTAATGGCATATTCCCATCCAGACAATCAGATTCTGCATCCATATGACTTCCTGGGGACTTGGATCTGGCTCGCCTCCAGTACCACATCCCTCCATTTCCTCAAGTACAGCCTTAAAATTTCGCCACACGTCTCTTAAATAGTCTAACCGCTCAGGTCTATTTAATTAACCCAAGAGGTTTTAATCATGGTAAAATATTCTTGATCTGCCCTGAGGTTCATGAAAAGAATCCTTTCTCTTACCCCAAATCTTTTGAAGAAAAATCCTCACGCCCTGTTCAAATCTTTAGCTTCAGTAGATAATCCTTTCCTTCGAATTTTCTTCCATTTGACTACATTTTTCGTTGTTGCATCTTCCACTTTTCACATTCTAAAAAATTACCATTTTGAATTTCTGATAGTGATCCTTCTCTTTATTGTCATATTTGCCCTATTCTTTTTGTTCCTTACTAACAATGAAGTTGAACTTAGAGCTTTCTCCATCATAGAAGTGAGCTTTCTCCATCCTTAGTATCGTTCTACTTTTTCTGGATTTGGGAAAAGAAAAGGATAGAGGGGAGAAATTAGGAGATAGAATATTTTACCATGGTTAAAAAAATTTTGGTTAATCAAATAGATCTGAGGTGTTAGATTATTTAAGAGACACGTGGCACAATTTTAAGGCTGTACTTGGAGAAATGGAGGGATGAGGTACTCAAGGTGAGCCAGATCCGACTTCCTGCAGCAAAGTGACCGAAACTTCGCTGAAATATTTAATCTTTTTGATAAGGTTAGGTAGTATTATTCCCGGACACTACAGTTGTCGAAAAAAAAAAAAGTTAGGTAGTTTTATTGATATAACTAGGGATAGTATAAAATTTAGTGAAATTCTTAGTTACTCTTTGGATAAACTTAGTCAATATAGAAATAAATTTTGGGATAAAATATTTTTGGGAATAACTTCGAACTCGTCATATCATCAATTTCGCGAAAGCAATGTATAACTACAATACATATCTTTAACCACAGATCAAGAGTTAATTAAGAATATGAAAAAAGAAATAAGGTGATAATCACTAAAGTAATGTCTAAGCTCACATTTCAAGTGCGAAAAAGGGTAAAAAAATACTCCTAACATATGAAAGTGGCTCACAAGTATCTTCCGTCCACATTGATCTAAAAATACCCTCCATCTTTCTTTACGTTATTCTTATTATTTTCCGGTAACACAAAACTAATTGTAAACTTTCTAATTAGTGAAAAGGTTTAGTACGGGCATGTAATGGAGCAGCGTTATCCTCTAGTGAGGGAGTCTTGCAACAATGTAGGGATCTAAAAAGGTGACTTTTGAACTTCTTATAATAATCACGTAATAAAAAGTTAAAAAAATTAAGATAAAAAATAAATAAAAATTCTGGCTTTAGGAAGTGTCACATCACCTCTCTTGACCAAAATAATTTCGAGCCTTACATGAGCTTCTCCTCTCCTAAGGAAAATAAAAGCCACCACTGCGCATATAATTTCAAAAGAAGGTTGCTTTTGGGAATGCTTTATGAGTGCAAATTTGGTATTAGTTTTCTCCATAATGTAACTTTGTAGAAAGAAACAAATAAGAAGAAATAGAGAAAAACACAAGAGAAGGCTAAAAAATTAAATAGATGAAGACATTATGCTTTGTGTTTCCTATGCATAAACGCAAATTCTTTTTGGTTCGAAAGAATATGGGTATTTTTCTTTTGAAAAATACATCGCAAGAAAGAAAAGATAAATACACTAACTAACAAATAAGATAAATTTTGAAACAACGGTACACATCATTTAAATTCGTAACTGATCACTAAACATGAGCAAAGATTTCAGAAAGAATTACAAGAAGTGACTATCAAGTTTCCTTCATGCGTACCTTTTCCTTGGTTACAAATCCAGTTCAAAACGTTGCCCCTGATGAAAATAAGAACTTATTTCTTAATAACTTTTAGGCTTCTAATCATAAGGAGACACTCAAAGTAACGTTTCAAAGTTATCTATAAATCGTTTCGAGACAAAACCTTTACTCGTCACTCGCCGTTCCAGCCAAACGCCAAGAAAGAAGTTTACCAGACCTGACGAAAAATGTTCTAAGAATAGTTAAATGGGGACAGTGGGAGAATAAATTATCTATGTATATTGGGAAAATCCTACTCAAAACAATATGCAAACTTTCAAAATGTCGTAATTGGCGAAAATGTTGTGTTTGCGTAGAATTTGCATAATGTATCATGTATATACCATCAAACATAGAAATTGGAAATATACCTTTACCAAATCTATTAAAGGAGGAATGCTCTCTGGCTCTTGGTCTTCCATTAGTATACAAAGTGTGCCATTGTTTTTATGAATAAATTTCTAATTGGCCAAAGAAATTAAAGAGGTTCAATTTAATGGATACCCACATTATGATTGAAGGAGTAATTGAGTAATGACAAGTTAATGGGCAAATAAATTCTCCAGATGGAGGAACTTGTGTTTCCATGTTGAACTCAAAGAAGTGACTGTTAAAGTGTTAATATGCAACTTGAACGAAAAATTGTGTCTATTAGAGTTGGAAACCGACGGTTTTTTTTTTTTTGATTTTTTAATTAGGAAAATAAGGTAAAAAAGACTAAAATCTGAGAAAAAAGAGAAATATGAATCCTGGCCTAGGAGAGTGCCACATCACCTGCTCCATATCCTTTCTCTCTCTCTCTCTCTCTCTCTCTCTCTCTCTCTCTCTCTATATATATATATATATATATATATATATATATATAGAGTACCGAGGAGGAAAAATACAAAAGATGAGGAGCAAGCACCCTGCTATAGTACATCTTTAGAGAATCAATATAGTCATAAAATAAGCAAGCAAAAGAAATTGTGTTACCCAGTTAAAGAGGTTTTAAAAACCACTTCTCCAACTTGGGTTCCACGAGCGCCAAATGATTTTGCCTTCCAAATTGAACCATCCTCGAAAACAATTCTAGCATCTGCTACCTTCCAAGGTCTTTCAACCAGACCTGCAGCTCCTGTAGCTGATCGTACAGGAAAATATTGAATCATTCAGAGTTCTAATAAACGATATTAATTTCAAATAAATCCAAATAAAGGAGCCTTGAGCTCATAAATGAATGGAGAACAATGTAAAAGAAAACTTAACGGAACTGAGCTAAAAGATGGAAAGATAACAGACTCGCACCATACTGAAATTGAGACGGGACTAAAAATGTCTTAGCTTATGGAGAAACTAAAAAGAAGCAGATGCCAAAATCCAGAAAAATACTGTAAATCTCACTTGACGCTTTTTGTGTGACTAAGATAATATAATGGAATGCAAGCAAACAAACTAAAGCCCCATGAAACTGATAAGTAAAATAGTCCAGCATCCTCTAAAATTTAAGTTGACTTAAGGCCAACAACTTCCAATGCCTAGTTGATGAGCTTATTGGGTCATGGGCTTGTAACCAAGGCGCAGACTACAAAAGACGAATCTTTTCCCAAAATGGCCCATTTTATGGAACAATTTCCATAAATGAAGAAAGAGAAAAATATTTATAGTGAAGATGCATGTGGCTAGGGGTACCTTTGGTGCTTCTATTAACAGAACGATCTTAACGGTCGTTAAGGGCCTTCAGCATTTATTTCATGTTTTATGGTCCAACAAAATGAAGAAGGCACCCCCAAAGCAGATTTCTTATTTCCCTGTTTCTTCCTCTTCTCAAAGCAGATTATTTGCTAAGTTTCATTTTCATGCCATCCAATATTTCAGCAAAAATGAACCTTACTTCTTCACATTTTTTGGGGTTGCTAGGGCGGTGCCAATGTTAAAAGCTTATTGTCAGATTGGTAAGGACACAAAATTGGTAGAAGAATGAACCAAGTCCGAAGGACCATCCGGTCCATCCCGTTATACATCATGTGTACCATTTGGCTTGACAAGAATAGAAGGTGTTTCTTAGGGGAAAAGAAACACACTTCTTTTATAAAGTACAAATGCATACAAAGTTTACATTTTTGGTGCAGCTTGATTTTGTCTCCAGCTTTTTTTTTTTTAAGGATTCTCTAAAGATATAATATAGCGGAGAGAGATTGATCCTCATCTTTTGTACTTTTGCTAGTACCTGCTTGGTACTATTATATCAACAAAAACTACCTAACCTTATCAAAAAGATCATTTCGCAACAGAAATGTTGATTTAATGAGAAGTGTTGACTTAATGAGAAGTTTCGGTCACTTTCTTCATTTATGGAAATTGTTCCATAAAATGGGCCATTTTGGGAAAGATTCGTCTTTTGTAGTCTGCGCCTTGGTTACAAGCCCATGACCCAAAGCTCATCAACTAGGCATTGGAAGTTGTTGGCCTTAAGTCAACTTAAATTTTAGAGAATGCTGGACTACTTTGCTTATCAGTTTCATGGGGCTTTAGTTTGTTTGCATTCCATTATATTATCTGTGGGGTCCAGTCCCCTATCCCATATTTTAAGGAAGGAAGATTTTTCTTCCTTTGACAAAATCACATTGGTAGCAATTGTGAAATTGGCCAACAAACCAATTCTTTTGTTCACATTTTCGTGATGTAAGCGCTTACCTCATCATAGTCGTGACGTAAGCGCTTACCTCATCATAGTCGTGACGTAAGCGCTTACCTCATCAGAGGAAATTCATTCCTATAAATAGGCAGCTTATGGTTCATTTGTAATATACCAAGATCATTTGCTAAACACACCAAAATCTCAGACAATACATCTGAGTGAGAGCAAAGTGAGGTATTCCATAGACTGTAAGAAAATAGTCTGTGAAGAAAAATAGAGTGTAAGTGATATTGTAGTGAGGTGGGAAAATCAAAAGAGTGTTATTTCTTTTGAGGGTGTAGTGGTCTTAGGAGTATTTGTACTCGTTACTACACAGTGTAAAATTCCTCTATAGTGATATCAGCTGCTCCTCTTGGCCGTGGTTTTTCCCTTATTCAGAAAGGTTTCCACGTAAAATCTTGGTGTCATTATTGCTGCATTTTATTCTTGCTGATTTAACCATAAGTTAGTGTTCCGCGTTTATCACTAATACCGTGAATAATATTTTTGCGGGTCTATTTTATTCCCAACATTATCTTAGTCACACAAAAAGCGTCAAGTGAGATTTACTGTATTTTTTTGGGTTTTGGAGTCTGAGAAATATGGTGTACATATGACCATATTCGAAATCTGTTATTTTGAACATCTATATCAGCTTCTATTTCTTTGGAGAAATTCATTTAAGTGATACATTGGCTGAACTTTGAGGAATCTAGATTTTGAATCTTAGACTACAAAGTTGTGTCTTTTTCCAAAATGAATGAGGTCACGAAATGCCACTAAAAGGGAAATGATGCAGATAGGACGGAAAGTTAACAGTGTAAATCCCAGGCATATATTATCTTCGCGACCTATATTTTGGATGCTTGATGTACCTCATAGAGTTATTCAGAGAATGAAGAAAAATGAATTTATTTGCTTTTTATTTTCATCTCTTTCTACTTCTTGCCACTTTTTTCTTTTTCTGATTCTTTGAGTGTCTATTTTACGAGCTATTTTTATTTCCTGATATTACAGGTATCAGGAGATAATTACAGATTCCAGTTATGTGGGCCAGTTTGTGTTGATGACTAACCCTCATATCGGGAATACTGGGATCAATTTCGGTGCGTTTAGCGTTTGCTTCATGACTGATTGTTATTTTTGTTCAAATAATCTTTTGTGATTGTTTTGGAGTTTCTCTTGGCAGACCATGAAGAATCGATGCAGTGTTTTCTTGCCGGATTAGTCATTAGAAGTTTAAGTATCAGGTTTGGTTGTTATGCCCTGCTTTCCAAATCAGGCTTCAGACAGTATGGTGGTTGTACTTAAACTGTTGTATATTTTTTTAGCACCTCAAATTGGAGATGCACAGAGACACTTGGTGACTATTTGGCTGAAAGGAACATCATGGGTATATGTAAGTTCTATTTGTGTCCTATAGAAGACCACTTGTCATTTCGATGTCAAACTACCACTTGTCATTTTGATGTCAAACTGTGGAATTCAAATTCTCTGATATTAGCCACTCTATCATGCAACAGATGATGTCGACACTCGAGCAATTACGCGGAGATTGAGAGAAGACGGAAGCCTCATTGGAGTCTTGAGCACAGATAATTCAAAAAGTGACGAAGATCTTCTCGAAATGTCCCGTACATGGGACATTGTGGGTAAGTTACTGGCCTTGTTTCTTCCTGATTTCGGGATATTTCAAGAAAAAAGAATTTTATTATGAATGTATTACGGTTGTGTAGGTGTGGATCTAATCAGTGGTGTTTCATGCAAATCTCCTTACGAATGGGTTGATAGAACAGGTTCAGATTGGGAGTTCAATGATAATGGAAGAAATAAAGAGACTTTCAATGTCAGTATTGTTAGAGTTTATTAGATTCTGGAAAAGAACATTGTTTCTGTGAGCAAACTAATTCTTTTTACCCCTCCGGTGGATGAAGGTCGTTGCATATGATTTTGGAATCAAGCATAATATACTGCGACGCTTAGCATCCTATAACTGTAAAATCACTGTGGTTCCTTCAACATGGCCAGCATCTGAAACTCTAAAGATGAATCCTGATGGAGTTCTTTTCAGCAATGGGTCAGGAGATCCCTCTGCAGTTCCCTATGCAGTTGAAGTGGTAAAAGAACTTATCAGAAAAGTTCCTGTTTTTGGTATATGTATGGGTCACCCGTTGCTTGGTCAAGTATTGGGAGGTAAGACATTCAAAATGAAATTTGGTCACCATAGACGAAACCATCCGGTTCGAAACCTTCGAAATGGCTGTGTTGAGATCAGTGCCCAGGTATATGCTATAGAAAACTCTAGCTGATTGCTGCCATGTTGATTTCAAGTTTTCTGTACAATTGCACCTCAGTTCATCAACATTTACTTCCGTTAATTATGGTCAGCGCATACTGAAGTGATGACAGTAGTCTTTTAGTTTAAATAAGAGCTGTGTGTACTTCAGATGTGTAGCTTGTACTTAGGTCTGTGCTCTTTTGATCATTCTGACTATGAATTTTCACAAATTTAACGAACTTTTAAGTGCTAAACCATTTAAGTATTGGTGTGTTAAGTGTGCGCTGTCACCATATTTGAGTGTAATATAATTTTTAAAATATGGTAAACATCACATATTTCATACATATAGGGATTAAAGTAAGCCTGTTAACCGGTTTCAACCGGCCAGGACCAGCAACCGGTTAGAAAATCGGCCAGTTTCAGGTCAAAAAACAGGAACCGGCCACCGGTTACAGGTTAACCGGTTCCAAATTTGGAAACCGGAACAGGCCGGTTTTAAACGTAAAAAAAACGTTATTTTTATTTTTTGTATAGTATATGTATATTATAGTATTTCTTAGTATATTGTAGGTATATTTATATATGTTATATAAGTTTATAACTAAAGTTTATATATTTACTAACTAACAACATATATGTATATATATACTAAGTTATATGCTTAAGTTATAACTTTCTATTTATAACTTAAGTATATTTATACTAGATATACCTAAAATATACTAAGAATATATTTACAATATAAATATACTTAAGTTATAAAATAGAAATTTATAAACTTAGAAAAAACTTAACTTATATGCTTAGCTACTTATAATATATATATATATATATATATATATATATATATATATATATATATATATATATATATATATATACACACTTAAGTATATTTATACTAGATATACCTAAAATATACTAAGAATATATTTACAATATAAATATACTTAAGTTATAAAATAGAAATTTATAAACTTAGAAAAAACTTAACTTATATGCTTGACTACTTATAATATATATATATATATATATAACTTTCTATTTTTTAATTTAAGTAGATGTATATTATAAGTATATTCTTAGTATATTTTAGATATATTCCTAACTTAATATAAGTAAAATATGAACACAAGTAAATAGAAGAAAGCTCAATGAGCCATATAAATTATTCATTCATGGATAACATTTATTTGCAATTTGTAGTTTTTTTTTTAACTTGCAAATAATACATGAGTTGCAAAAAAGTAGTACAAGAATAAAATAAAAAAGTGTCAATCATTTGGCTAATATCCTCAATATTATATTCGGTCATTGAGATATTTTCAAAGTCTTCCATTTGGTCTATTCCACTTGCTATTAAATCTTCATTCTCTTCCTCTTCGCCTTCCACTACTTCTAAGTTTTGGTTGCGTCGCTCCGATCTAATCTAATCGCGAATGCAAACTAGTACTTGCAAGCTAAATCCGGATAATGAGTGTCTGTGATCTCCAATTTGTTGTCTTCCTTGGCTAAATGCACTTTCCGAAGCCACGGTTGATAGTTGAACCGTAAGGATATCTTGATCCATTCTTGAAAGTACCGGATCACTCGCCTTGTATTTCTTCCACCATGCTAAGACGTCCAAATCATCTAGTTAGTTGATATCTACATTTGGCTGCATCAAATAAAGGTGATATTCATCAAAGTTTGCATTATGAGAAGGAGTTGAATGTGAATGTAAAACTTTTAAATTCGACAAACCCGACAAGCCCTTTTTGCTACTTTGAGAAGTAGTGGGGCGTGGAGCAACCGGTGTAGCACTTTCTTCCAATGTAGAATAATGACCAAAAACTTTTCTAAACTCGGCATCAACGTGAGCTCAACGTCATGTAAAGATGGTTCAACTCCCTCGTCAATTTCTAAATAGTTATAAATTTGACCAACTAATCCTCTAGTATAATTGTATAAGACATTTTAAAATGAGGATTTCAAAGAAAACCTAATATAAATAAAGTTGGGATGAGAAAAAAATACTTCTTAAATTTTGTTGTCATAGAAAAAATAGCCGTTTGATAATCGGATTTATCTTTATACTCATATAAAACTCTAGCTATTTCCGTTAAGTAGGCTAAAATTCCGGTTACCGTGAGAAAGAATTGTCTAGAAAAAGCAAGAGTTGCATTATAAATTTTTTGTAAAAATTCAATACATTCCTTAACATCTTCCCAATCGTTAACATTTATCCAATCATCACTATTCGTATTAAAATGATTGTGAACTTGTTGTATGGGAATCCTATAATCATATGCTTGTTGTAACATAATGTAAGTGTAGTTCCACCTCGTGTTAACTTCTACTTGAATTTTCCTAGGTCTAAAGCCATTTTGCACACAAGAATTCTTATAATCTCTCATTTTTTGCTTATTAACATTATAAAAAATATTTTTAGCTGAGGGTTAATTTCCTTTTAAAAGATCAACCGCCTTTGTACTATTAGTAGCATTATCTAAAGCAATACAAAGTATTTTTCTATAAATGTTAAAAAATTCATAATAGTTGACATTGAATCCGCTAAAAAATTTCTGTCATGATGACCTTTCCCTTCATCATATAAAAAAGCTATAATTTCTTTTTGGATCACCCAATTATCATCAACCCAATGACATGTAATAACAAAAAATCTAACTTGTTAAGACTAAGACCCAAATCGGTGATAAGAGAAACACTACGATTTAAAGAATTAAATACATGGTGCAAATAAAATCTATATTTTTTTATATAAATCTATAATATCCGCTCTACAAGTACTTCTAGGAATACCCTCAAACAACGGATTATAACAACGTTGAATATAAGTAATAAACCCCAAATCCGAACGAAAGGAAAATGGTAGACCATCAAAAGCAACCATTTTAGCTATTTCTATACGATTTTTTTTCTTGTCATAGCTAAAATTTCTACCGGTTTGTGGGTCTATTGTTTGTTGAATACCCCCCACATTTGAACCCATTTTCTCTTCCCAAACATCCTTATGTTTAGCTTGCATATGAACCCGTTAGTGAACCCGTTCCACCGTCCTTAATAGTTTATTGCCTGAAAACAAATTCTTTTTTACATAAAGTACATGTAGCTACTTGTCTTTCCTTATCTTTAGTCATAAATTTTCAAATTCTAGCGGTTGACCGACGAGTTCTTGGAGGTTTGTCTTGTGTATGTGATTGTGCAGGACTTGAATCCCCTATGCGATTTTCGGGGGCTTGTGTTTCATCATCATCATCAATTTTATTAAAAGTGCTGGTATAGTATTGCATTACCTCATGATCTAAAAGTGGATTATTTCCACCAATATTAATACCTAAATTAGGTGTTTCGTTTACAAATGTTTCCTCATTAAACCCACCCCTAAGAATACCACTACTACCGCCACCACGTCTCACTCTCTTCGACATTATTAAATAGAATTAATTTAAATCACAAGCAAATAAATCACAAGAAAATAAATTGCAATAAAATAAACTGCTAGAATTAAATTGCGTAAATTAAATAGCGGAAAATAAAGATAGAGTTGGAACGACGGTACCAAATTGCCGGACTAATTTCCACCAAAGTGAAGGCGGCTAGAATTGCAAATCCACCAAAGCTTTGGAGCTGCTTCGGATTGTTGTAAAATCACCAACTCCACCAACAATTTTTTTTTATAATTGTAAAATTAATAATTGAAACTAGAATAAACTTTATAATATTTAATTGAGAGAAATTTAAAGTGACTAATTGTTGCAAAGTAGCTATAATTGAGAGAAATTGAGAGAAAGAAAATAGTGAATTGGTGTAGATTAAAATTGAAAATAGAGAGGGGTTTATATAGGGGTGGGAGATGGGTTAAAGTGTATAAAAAAAAAGTTTGGGGTGGGTGGGGGGGGGGGAGTGTTGGGAGGCCAAAATGGCCGTTTGGAGACGTTGGCAACGGCCATTTTTGCAAAATGGACCGTTGCTCAACGGTCCAGTCCACAACAACATTATTAAAAAAAATAAAAAAATTGACCCGTTAACCGGTCCCATATTTTGAAAATCATCCCGATAGAGATACCCGGTAGACCCGCGACCGGTTCACCGATTCCGGTTACCGGTTACCGATTTTAACCGGTCTAAGCGGACCGATTAATAGGCTTAAGGCCCTGTTTGTCCATAGATACAAAAAAATCATTTTTTTTTTTTTGAAATTTTGGAGTTGGAGTTGTGTTTGACCATAGTTTTTGAAATTGTAGTTTTTAGTGAAATGTAGTTGTAAAAAGGTGATTTTTTTTTGAAATACAAGTTTTTTGAGTTTTTGGTATTCCGGACTACAACTTCAAGTTGTATTCGGAATTCTCATGGTCAAACGCTGATTCCGGAAAAAAGTGAAAAAAAGTTTCGGGAATAAAGTGAATAATTCTTATAGAGAAACGGGGGCTTAGATTAAAGACACACTTTAGTTAATTGAAGATTAAATGTGCGTAACCACATATTATTAGGATTAAAACCAGAATATAGCAATAATTGAGGGACCAAAAGTGGAATTATCCCTAAATAATATAGACTTCAGATGTGTAGCTTGGGTGTTCACTTATAAATAATAGTCATAAAAGTTAAATATTTTATAATCTTGATGAATTTCCATTTTCAGAATCATAACTATGCTGTTGACCCCGAGTCTCTTCCAGAGGGTGTAGAGGTGACTCATGTAAATTTAAATGATGGAAGTTGTGCTGGTCTTGTCTCCTCTAAGATGAAGCTCATGTCACTTCAATACCATCCTGAAGCATCTCCAGGGCCTCATGATTCAGATCCTGGTAAAATATCCTATTTCCTTTATACAACAAACTTCAGCAAATTTGTTCAGTGGCTGTCCTTAACTGTAAACTTTCAACAAACATTGCCTTCTATTATGAGGATTGACGAAAACAATAAGTACAATCTTGAGAATAATGATGTCACATCCAATAACTTCTAGAAAATAAAATTTCTGAAGAACTACTTTATTTTGATTAATCCTAATCTAGGATTCTGCTGTCTAAGGGTGTGTTTGATAGGAAGGAAAATGTTTTCTAGGAAAACAAGTGGGTTTCTTACTTATTCTCTAGTGTTCGGTAATGAAGTAAAAAGAATATTATCCCAAGAGCATTTATATGTAATCTAGCAAAACACTATGAGGGTGCGATGGGGTGAGGAGTGTGGGTGGCAGGGGGGTGGGATGGTCAACATTGGGGATTGGGGACGATGGGTGGGTGCGGAGGAGGCATAATTATGTCAAAATACTCATCGTATCCTTTCTTTACCTCGGCAGTATTTGGAGAATTTATACAACTCATGAAGCAAGAAAAAGTGAAGGCATAAGTCAATCTATGTTGCTCAGACTCTTCAAAATTGTCGACGGGTACATGTTGGATCCTCCAAAATTAATCCTTTTTAGAGGATCCGGCATGAGTGCGGAAACACTTTTGGAGAGTCCGAGAAATTTAGAAGCCGATCACCTTGAGGCTGAAGCAGTAGTTTGTAAGATATGTTTGAAGGAACCACATTCCGAAAAGGAGAAATTTTATGAGATTTGCCATCAAGAAGTCAGAGCAATCTGTTGTGTTGCACCGCTTCTTGCCATAAATCAAGTCAGAGCAATCCGCCGTGCTGCACTTTTTGCAATTATATTGATGGATATATATGTATGGTTCTAAGTTTTGTCAAGTATAGGCTGTGACTTTGTCCAGTCTCAAAGACATATTACTACTAAGTATTTATTTTGTATAAGACTACTCTGTGTCTGTGGTCTGGTACTTGTAATAATACACTTGTTTCTAGCAAATGTCGCTTAGCGTTCTGTTTAAGTTGCTGTTGTGGTTTGAGGTACTACTAGGGAAAGGGCTGTCTCTTTTCTTGCAGGATATTATATTAACATCATACTACATATTTCTCTCTTTTATAGCACAATAAACAAAGGGAAAGATCTGTGTGGTGCATGGAATTATAAAAAGCGTTGTTATACAGGCAATCATATACCAGTGCCGAAAACAACATTCTCATTGATTTCCCAATCCTGCACATATTAATTAGTATGTAACTGGCACTTTTGGACAAGTTTAGGCCTAGGTGGAATCAAGACGATTGTAAGAGCTAATAGTTGTATTTCTAAATTTAATAGTTGTGTATATTTAATAAAATTCTTAACTCCCATACGCAACTCATCCTGATTTTGACTGATTTGGACAAGTTTAGGCCTGAGTTTATGGTAATAAGATTGTCGGATAGATCAGATGAATTGTCATTTTAGTACAAACTCAGGAATGCTTATGCCTTTTTCTTTCTATTTTATATAACACTAACGATAACCTTGAATCCAAGTTATCCTTTTTGGACGAGAAGAACAATTTATTGTTCTGAAAACATATCCTATCCTAAGTAAGGTTTGGCTTTGGAATTTGGAATTTTGAAGTTGGAGTTGAAGATGAAGTTGTGTTTGGTTATGGTTTTTGCAAAGAACATTTGATTGTTTGAATGTACTGAAAGTAAAAGAAGTGAAAAAAAATATTTAGGTGTTTTTCAAATTTCAAATATAACAACTTAAAATTATATTTAAAATTTTCATGGTCAAACATTGATTTTCAAATAAAGTGCGAAAAAGTGAAAAATTCTTATGGCCGAACGGGTCCTTATATATTCAAGAAACAAAAAGAAAGTAAAAGGAAAAAGAAACTTTTAACAAACCAAAAAGGAAGGAGGGGAAAATCTGCGAATCTAGAAAGTCAGAGACAAAATTATAAAGACAGCCAGCCACAAAGGTGAAAGAGCAGGCTACTTCTTAAACTATTCATTTAGATTTTAGCAGCCTTTTGCCTTTCAATACAATCCAACATTCTGCCTTCCATATTCCCGGCATAATCATTAATCTAAACACACATTTATTAAATCCTTGCTTAACCACACATTGATGCTTGCTTCTATTTATAAGCATTCAGTATTCAGAATTTACTCGTAGTGTGTTTTGTATATAGTTCATTAATTAAAGTGGAAAACATTTTGAGTTAGGAATGTTTTTTTTATTTTCAGAATTTAAACCCGAGATTTCTAATTAAAATAATATTTTTCAGTTTAATTCACCACCTTTCTTCGTCACAATATATTAATGATAGCTTTTTTACTTCAATCATAAAGTGCAAAAAAAGATAAGAAAAGCATTACATTCATCAATCATCATAGTTGTCTCGTGTGAAAGATCTAGTATTCATCATATATAGTTGATTTTTCTGCAGTAAAGTGACCATTAAATTAAACTATGTTTTCTTCTTGCGTGGGGGTGGGTTGCGGGGGAGGGGGTAGGCATGTACTTGAGAGAAACTGTTCCATTTGAAATATTTTGTGCAACTAAAAAGCTAAGACAATATAATTATCTTTATATCAACAAAACAAAAACAAAAAAAGTAAAAAAGACTAATACACAACAAGTTCACCTCATCTAATGAGATTGAGGCTATAAATGGATGATGTTATAAATAATACACCATAATCTTCATATAGTGTCACACTTATAGTTTGTATTATGTGATGGCATGTTTTGAAAGAGCGAAATAGAAATGCGATTGAAAAAAATGTCTTATCTATTGATGCTATGCAAACATATAAGTGATTATGTAAGGGAAATTATTGAAACATCCCTAATCAAGATTGTTATATCCAAACAAGTCAATTTAACCCTTGTGCAGAAAAAATTAATTAAGGTGAATATTGATGACATCGTCAAAACTCAAATTGGATATGTTGTTTTTGATGAATTTATTAAAATATCAAGGAAAAGATGCTAGGATATTCATGTAAGTTTAAATCTATTTCAAGCCTTGTTGTAGAACTATATATGGATTATCAAACAAGAGCTAAGACTAACAAAAAAAAATCTGAGATATAAAGAACTGAAAATGAAAACAGACTGCGCGCGTGCGGTCAAACTTATAAAAAAGAGAATATACAATGTTACTTTCTTAGGACTAAAATTGAAGATTATAAAAATATTTACTTGAAGCAAACAAGGTCATGTCTAATATATTTGGAAGGAGGTAAACCAAATACATACATTTTCTGGCGAATAAAAGTTACACACGCAAAGAATAAGATTTGACAATTTGGGAGAATATGTTAAGGAAGTTGAAGTCTGATATATCATAATTAACTAGAAATCATTGCATCGTGTACTTTATCTTTCAATTAATGTACAACACACGAAATCAACTAAAACAATAATCTATCTATATATCTATATCTATATCTATCTTTATTATTATAAAAGCATGAATATAAATATTGGTTGACCAAAATAATCTTAAATTATTAAATGACTTTAATACCCTTTCTGTTACTACTAATGTTACTAATTACTAATTCTATTTCGATTGAACTACCTCCTAAGCTATTACTACTAACATTAATAATTACTAATTAATTCTATTTCGATTGAACTACCTCCTAAGCTCTTCAACTATCTAACTTTTTTACTACCCCCAAAGGTCGTCTATTATTTTTAAAACTTGCAAATCCTATTTCTGAACTACCTACAAACCTTACTAACTAATCCTATTTTTGTTGGACTAACTAATTGAGCTTTAAAATCATAGAACACGATGCATGTAATATATATATCCAATGCGTATATGTAGGTTATGATGCGTTTGTCTAATGAGTACATGTAGGTTATGATGCGTGTGTCTATCTTTTAGGGCCATATTTCTGCTATTACTAGGTCTTCATGCAAGTAGAAATTTATCATTTTTATATATGTTTTATAATATTAGACATGAGATACACCTGCAACGCACTTATGATATATGACTCGACACATCTAAATATGCATGGAGAGTCATATATCACAGTGATAATTAATATATCATATGTTTTGAGTCATATATCACGGTGATAATTAATATAGGACATGTGTTGAGTCATATATCATAGTGATATTTGTTGGTTGGATACGAGGATTTGGAGTGCAGTTTATAGTTCACGAGAACTCAATAACTTTTGTTCAGGTCCTATACATGTATTAAATTTTTTTATTAAATATTTATAAATATATAATTGTGAACACAAACAATTCTATATGTTAACTTGAGGTCGTTATAAGAGCTCATAGGCTTCAAATCCTAGATAGCCGCATAAAAGCACGAATATATATGCTGGTTGATCAAAATATCCTTTAAATAAAATTGAACGACTTTTATACCTTAAATTATTTAAATTAATTTTTACAAGAAGTCATAAGAAAAGGATTCAAGTGAAAATTTTACACGTTAAAGATAAAGAGTTGTAGTAGAATTGGAATTCAATTGTCGTAGAAGAAGAGTTCAGAACGAAAAAGGAATTGGTTTTGGAGAAGGCTACGTATTTATCATGTAAGAAAAAGGGATGAGCAATAAGGGATCAAATTAATAATATTTCTTGAATTTTGTTTTATGTTTTTCGTTAGTTTTTCCTTTTAAAATTTAGTGGTATGTTTCCCTGGAATACCCATGTGCTTTGTTAACAATAATTTTCTTTCTTTTATGTATATAATAATTGATTCTTCAGATAATTAATATATTGTTTGGAAATCAAAGTCTTAGTAAGGTTTATCAAATTAATAAAAAATGGAGGGGACTATACCATATTCTTAGACTAAACATTGTGTCGATGGAAGATTATGAGACCAAATATTTGTGCCTAATGGAATTACAGTAGTTATTTTATATAATCATTCAATATATATATTTAAGGTTTTTTCTTTCAATTTAAATATTATTTGTAGAGTACAAGTAATATAGGATTTGTTAGCCTAAAGGTTTATTCACTTATTTTGCGAGTTCTAATGACAATGTAATATCAAAAATTTAAGAGACCTGCAATAGTTACAAATCTCTCTAATAGTATTATTTATAGATTAATTGAAAGTCTAACTAAACTTAAATTTTGAGTTTCAAGAAAATTATGATCTTCCAACTGGATTTTTCTTATGGGAAGCAACAGTCCTCCTAACATTTAAGGGCACAACCAATTTCATTCAGCCACCAAATAGTTAAACGAATTGGAGACTATCTGATACATATATAATTATTAGTACTTTCTCACTTTCTCATTTATTAATTAAAAATATTCTGTTATAACTGAAGACATAATAACCTTCTTTAGGTAGGTTGTGGAAACGACACAATGCATGTCATGATTTATTCATGTGTGTTGTTGCAACAATTTCATATCGAGTTGTAAATGCAAAATTATTTTATCGTCAATGTTGTGCGCTTCAACAATTTCATATAGAGTTGTACTTTAGTATCTAACCGTCAATGTTGTGTGCTTCAACTCAACATCAACTGTTAACTATTCTACTTTGCAGCATAAAAATTCCCATTCAATAAATAACAACTAACAAAAAGATGAAATTCTATACCAATCAAAATTTGTTGTGGGAGAAGTATGAGATTGATATTATAGTTTTTAAAAGTGGTAAAATTTTAGCTGAGGCATAAATAATAGTAGGTGATTTCTTCTTATCTATCAAATTTTGGTGAGCAGAATTAGTCGATATCTCTGCTGGTGGAGGTAACAGATATCCTATAAAATTAATCAAAATACGTAGCTGCCCGAACACACAATTATTAACAAAAGAGCTAAAACTTGCACTTTCTATTTTCTTATATTTTTACTTGTAACTTAAATAAATGTTTTAAATTTATGTATTGTGTTAAAAGTTTATTCCCTTTGTATATAAATTTTATACTAATTGTAGGAGTTACGCGTGCGAGAAAATATAAGACATAAAATAAAACGAGCGTGAATTCTATTAAGATAAGAGTACGAGCATTTATATTGTTGTTTCACTTGGTTAAGTGGGATATGAAAACTTTGAGTTCTCACCTGTGATGAGTGAAACTTTTGATCCATATAATTCGCGTGAAATATTTATGGACGAACATGCTACCACATATATTTTTTCTCAGGGTATATTTGATTTCTTCGGCAAACAAATGATTGATATTTTTTAATTTTGCGTAATAGCAATTTTAAGCATAATGAAACTAAATAAAATATATGGTCACGAGCTCAATTCCTATTATATTGTTGACTTATTTAGTCATAACATGTTTTTCCACGTAGGTAAAAACATAAAGGATATATACCAAAAATAATATTTAATGAGAAGTATTAAGTGGTTACGAACAAATACTATTTTAGAATCTTATAAAATAAATAATATGTAATTTCAAATAACGTCACCTAACTTTTGAGAGATCGACAGGGGATAACATGCAGGGCACGTGCATAGAGACTAGTCTATCTATTAAAAGCACGAAGGGACTTAAAAATGTCGATTGAATTTTTTGTCCTTCATTAAAAGACTTCGCGATGGACAAAACAGTAACTTAATAATTTTCTTATTAAATATATGTGTAATTATGCATAAACATCAATAATATATATTTTTGAAAAAATAGAAATCAAGGCTGTAAAGGACTCTAACTTAAAAGTCCAGGTCCAATATTAGAAGTTGAATACCACCCTGCATATTCAAGAACCGCTCTTGAAGTTTATTATATCCACCATGTTCAGTTTTTCTATTTAGTTTTATTGTATAATGTTAAATTTTGTGCAATGATTTTCAATATTGAACGATTTAGTTTATTGCATCCGCCAATCTCTGTTTTTCTTATACCTTGGGATGCTTATTGAAGTGTGTTGCCTAGGTTTGTTGATTTCAAATAACTTTCACGTTGGATAAAATTATAATTTTAAGTAAATAAAATATTGGTTATTAAATATTTCCTTATTCGAATTATGTAAGAATTTCTAATATTTAAAACTTTAAATCAATTAGAATCTATCTAATATAAATAATAAATAATCAACACCGAATCATTTAATGATTAATATTTTAGTATAGGCTTTTCAATTATGTCCCTAAAATTTAGTACTTCTTTCCATATCGTTTAGGTTTAGGAGTCCTTTTTTCAGTGACCATACCAAAAAAATTTGTTCCACTTTCAATTTCTTTTGAAACGTAGGAGTCCTTTTTATTCTTCCGAGTGGCTTTTGAAATTGTTAGAAAACAATCGAAGAGTCCTTTCTTAGGAATAAATAGTTATCCTATAATTTAGGACTTTTTTCTATATCTTTTAGGTTTAAAAGTCCTACCACCGAGATACACAAAAATTTACAGACTTATGTGAGGACCCACCATGTCATCATGCCATATAGGTGCCACTTGACACATATATTTGCCATGTGGAATGATTACATAAGAGGAAGAGTAGATATTATGGGAAGATTCTAGAGATATAGGGAGATTTCCCTTGGAAGACCCTAGAATTTCATGAATTTACATGGAAAGTCTTTGAAATACTCTAGTTGTGTAGAGATTTCTAGACTAGGAGCTTATTAGTAAATATGTAGGGACTTGTATAATAATTATTATTTACATATTAGTCACTAGGTGAGTAGTATAAATAGGAGGGTCATTCATTTGTAAAATCATCAAGCAAAATCAATCAAGTCTTCTATAATAAAAAGTTTCCTTAGCAAATTTCTCTTGTCTTTCTCAATTACTATTCCCTTAGCAATCTTGAGTGTAGTAAAGTAGGCTGACTTGGCATAGCAAGATCGTGAGCAAGTTGTGCAAGAACGTGAGCGAGTTGTTAAGTGTCGTATGTTCGCTTAGTTGAAGACTAAGGACGTGACAACGTGGTATCAGAGCGAAGGTTATGACTCAGGGAATTACAAACGACGGAGAAATCAACACTGCTAAAACCCAGCCAACGTCATCCAGGATGCTGCTGGCAAGAAAGGCTGTAACAAAAAGAGGATTGCTACCAACCAGAGCCAAGAGGTGCTACCAGAGGTTGTGTCAAATGAAGGGATTACATCCCAAGAACCATCTGCCACTAAGGCGAGCGAGGATGACGTGGAGGTCCTGTCTGAGGACGCCTCGCTCAGTAAAGAGTGGGTTATGAAGGTTAATGTGGGGATGGACGCATCGACATATTTGGCCAACGTTTGGGCAAAGTGGTGGGCACTCTTAGCGTTCTTAAGAGGCATACTCTTGAAGAAATTGAAAGCATCCGAAATGAGTTGGAGGGGCGTATGCAGGCTGAGATTGAGGTAAAGCAAACTATCACTGCCTTAGAGTGCAGACTCATGGAGGCGTTGAGTACTATCGATGCTGAAGGCAAAGATAGTGGCACTTGAAGAGCAGGTCAACGTTGGTGTGACCGAGGCAACCAACAATGTTGTCGTGACGAGGGAGGCTAAGATCGAGGCTCCCAAGCCACCAGTGTTCAAAGGGGTTCGTGATGCACAAGAGGTGGAGAAATTTTTTTTGGCACTTGGAGAACTATTTTAGGCATGGAAAAGTGAGGGACGATGAGGCCAAGATCAACACCGCTATGTTGTACCTAACAGAGACTGCCATGCTATGGTGGAGAAGAAAGGTTGCCGATGCTGACACAGGTCTATGCACTCAGTTTAAGAACGACTTCAAGCGACAGTTCTTAGCAAGTAATATCTTGTACGAGGAAAGGCGCAAATTTGCTAAAAAACTGCAAAAAATCGACGGACAACCGACTCCCTGCGTCGATTTTTTACATTTCTAATTTTTTTTTTAATTAGAAAACCTACGGACGTCGTCGGTTTTTTTGGCAGAATTTTGAAAATATATATCCGCAAAAAAAAAACTGACGCCGCACATCGGTTTTATTAAAAAAAAAAAAATTAATATAAAATCGACGGACGACGTAGGTTTTATTTTTAAAAATATTTTAAATAATATGCAATTCAATTTGTTTTTTTAAATAATAAAATTTTTTTTTAGGAAATTGACGGACAGGGTCGGTTTCCATTTTTTTTTAAAATTTTTGGGTCAAATTTGGTCAAACGTGTGGGAAAAACCGACGGAAAAGGTCGGTTTTGTCCGTCGGTTTTTCTTTAAAAAATTTCCAGACGGGTTTTCATACCCATTTCTTCTCCTCTTCCCAATTAAACTCCCATTCCCCTCAAACCCTAGCTACCTGCCGCCCCCTTCCCCTCCGCCCAGCCCTGCTGCCCATTTCCCCGCCGCCCAGCGCCGCCGCCTGCGCAGCCCATCCCCACCAACCCCAGACCCGTTTTGAAGTTAATTAATTGAGGTTAGTTTCTCTTAAATTAGGGCTTTTAAAATTCTTTTAATTTTAGTTTTATTTGTAGATTTTAGGCCTAATGCTAATCTATTTTGCTTTGGAAAACATCATTTGCAATGTTATTATTGTTGAATTTGTGAAAAAAAATGTAAACTTTATTTGACTAGTTTACTTGTCATTTTTTTTTTTTGGCTTGAGATTGTGCTATATTTCATGTTTTTTGTCAATGTATTTGTGTTAGCTTAGTTATCATTCTTTGTAATATTATTAGAATTGTTATTGATCATTCCAAATTAGAATTAGTTGAGATTGTGCTTTTCAAAGTTAGAATTGTTAAGTTATAGTATTTCTATAACCTCAATACTAAAATGTAGATTTTATTTTTCTAGATTTACTTTTCAATTTTTAGAATTGGTTGAAATTGTGCTTTTCAAAGTTAGAATTATTAAGTTATGTTAGAATTATTAAGTTATAATATTTCTATAACCTCAAAACTAAAATGTAGACTTTATTTGACTAGATTTACTTTTCAATTTTTAGAATTAAAGTTAGAATCCATAAGTTATTAAAGTTAGAATTGTTATTGAGAATTCAACGTTAGAATTGGTTGGGATTGTGCTTTTCAAAATTATATTAAAGTTAGAATTTGTAAATTATTAAAGTTAGAATTGTTATTGAGAATTCAAAGTTAGAAGTGGTTGGGATTGTGTTGTCTTAAGTTATATTTTAAGTTAGAATTCTTAAGTTATAATATATTTCTATAACCTCAATAATTTATGAGTATATTTTTGTAGATGGAGCGTATGTGGATGTATAATATGAATAATAGTAATAGTTTACTTGATAATAATACAATTCTATACTTGTTAAATTTTTAGCTACGATCAATATATCATTATTGAGTTATTAATTTTATGTATGCAGATGTCATCAGGTAGTAGTGATGAAGGTAGAGGTAGAGGTAGAGGTAGAAGTAGAGCTGGAGGTACTAGTAAGAGAAAAGATAAGAGACCTATAGTCAGTCCATTCCGTCTGCTCCACATATGCAGTCTACCCCGCCTCCTATTTTTATGCCTGGCTCTTCTATACAGGCCCAGTCTGGTCAGTGGGTCTTTCAGCCGGCACCACCTCAGCCGGCATCATTTACCTATCCTACTTCTATACCTATACCTATGTATTGCCCACCACGTGGCAGATCTCCTAGCACATCAGCCACTTTGTCTCCTTCTCCAAATAGTACACCTCTAAGTGTATCTAATTTGCGCCTTAGAGATAGCAGCTCTGAGCCTGAGTTACTGCCATTCAACCAGTCTCAGACCCATCTTCATCCTCCTGCACCTGCACCTGCACCTGCTCCTGCTCCTGCACCTGCACCGGCTCTTATACAGGCACCGATATATCATGGTTTACATCCGCGAGATAGAGATGCGACGGGTAAAATTTTCATCGTGCCTGAGGGAGCTGGGTAATATTGTCTTTTATTAAGTTTTCCTAAAGTTTTTTTTTCATCTTAATCTAATATGCATTAAATTCTTTAACTGCAGGTTCTATCCAGATCACGACACTACAAAAGTCTTGCTGGATGTTATTCGGAGGCGTCCGAGGCGGATAACATCCAGCAATACTTTTGTAGAGCAGTTAGGGGAGTACAAAAGTGTAGAGCGTACGGTCTAGGCCTAAGGAACAACTTAAGTCGCCTTCGATCAGGATTGCGAGGTGAAGGGTCTTCTCGACAAGCCGAGGGAGTTGATAGTGTTCAGCTTGCAGCTATAGCACAGCAAATTGCTGAACTTAATAGGAAATTAGTTGAGACTGAGGCAAAAAGAGTTGAGGAAAGTAACACCATGAAAGCGAGCTTTGAATCGCTCATGGCACAAGTTAAAAGCCACATTGCATGTGGACAATTTGGTGTGCCCCCTTCTCCCGCCCCCTCCGACCCAGAAGATGATGATGACGGTGATTACGTAGCCCGGACACCGGATGATCAGTTGTAGTAGTTTTGATTTAATAATGGACTTATGTTAAAACTAGTTAATTGTACTTTTGGTTGGACATTTAAATATTTCTGAACTTTGAAGGTCTATTTAGATCGTATTTGATGTGTTTAGATAGCGTTTGATGAGTTTTATTATTACTTAGGGTGATTTTATGTGTTATAGCACTTTCAGAATTGATTTGGAGCATTTTAATGCTAGTTTTGAGCAGCTTTTGGTACTGGTTTCTGTGCAGGTGTGGCTGCAGAAAATGCATGAATTGCATGCAGGAAATTTCCAGAAAACCGACGGAAAACCGATTCAGTCCGTCGGTTTTCTGGAAATAAATTCTTAAATTTTATGAAAAAACCGACATAGTCCGTCGATTTTTTAAATTTTTTAAATTTATTGGATAAAACCCGACGGACTACGTAACCGACGCTATCTATCGGAAAAAACCGACGTTGTCCGTCGGTTTCCAAAAAGCGAGATTATGTAAACCGACGGACCGTAAAGGGTCGGTTTCCCGTCGGTTTCATTAAAAAAAACCGACGCGGTCCGTCGGTTTTCGTCGTCGATTTTCCCCCTTTTTTTAGTAGTGAAACATAGGGAGTTGAAGCAAACGGGGAGCACATGATACTATGTCAAGGAGTTTACCACCCTTACGCTTCAAATTCCCAACCTCACCAATGATGACTTATTGCTTCAATTTATAGACGGGTTGCAAAATTGGGCTTAGCAAGAGTTGGAACGCCGTCAAGTCGCAGACATAGACCAAGCCATAGTAGAGGCCGAGTCTTTGATGGACTTTAGGCATGAAAAGCATGACAAAGTCAAAGGCAATAAGTCAAGGGGTAGCGATGCCAAAAGCGGGGGAGACCTTGGCGAGAGCAAGGAGTCGCAACAACCATACTCCAAGACTCAAAATGCGAACAAGTTTGATGGCAAGAAGTCAAGTGGTCGTCAGGGCTATGCCGAAAAGAAGGCACAAAATGAGAAGGAGGGATGCTACTTATGCAAAGGACCGCACGACTTCAAAAATTGCCCTAACCTGAGGAGCCTTAGCACTATGGTGCGTGATAGTCACGAGCAGATGCAAGAACAGAGTACGGGAATCGCACAGTTGGGGACGATTAGACTATGTGGCACTGTCACAAAGCAAGATAGTCAAACCACCAATAATAAAAACCAGTACGTGGATCGCACCATTATTAACAAGCCCGCTCGTGCACTAGTAGACACTGGGGTGACTCATAATTTTATGACCGAGGCCGTAGCAAAGAGACTAGAGTTGAAGCTCGCTCCAATTAATGCCTTTGTCAAGACCGTGAATGTTAAGCCAGAAAATGCTCGTGGTGTAGCCAATGGAGTTGGTATCAAATTGGGCGATTAGAAAGGTATGACAAACTTTACCACCACTACTATGGATATCTTTGACATTGTTTTGGGGCAAGAATTCTTTAGACATTTCCATGCGATGATCGATCCCTACCTCCAATGTCTCTTGGTCATGGAGCGAGAAGGCGCTTGCATGGTGCCTACAGTAACTATGTCGCATGGACAGGACCATGCACAACTTAGCTATGCAGCTTTGTCAAGGGGCTCAAGAAAGGGAACCAACACTCATGGCAACCATTACAAGTTTTGAGGAAGATAATTTGCTCGAAGAAAACAAATATGGTATTTCCAAAGAGCTACCTAAATGCTTGCGTCTTAGGCGTGAGCTGAATCACAGGATTGAGTTGGAGCATGAACCGAGAAAGGGTCAAGTCATGCACCGATTACCATCACCGCCGCACACAATAGGGAGATTGAGGCTATCATTGACTACTAAGCCAGGCGGAAACAAGGGCAAAAAGGCACTGCTACGTTACTCATCTATGGGAAGGGGAAATCACTGGAGGAGGCCACATAGGAGCGATACGAAGACTTGTGGCAGTTTAAAGACAAGATTCGAGAGTTTACACAGCAGCAGTGGGCCGCGGTCGTTGTGCCATTAGGTGGGGGAGAGTGTGAGGACCCACCATGTCATCATGCCACATAGGTGCCACTTGGAACATATATTTGCCTTGTGGAATGATTACATAAGAGGAAGAGTAGATATTATGGAAAGATTCTAGGGATATAGGGAGGTTTCCCTTAGAAGACCCTAGAATTTCATGGATTTGCAAGGAAAGTCCTTAAAATACTCTAGTTGTGTAGAATAGGGGCTTATTAGTAAATATATAGGAACTTGTATAATAATTATTATTTACATATTAGTCCCTAGGTGAGTAGTATAAATAGGAGGGTCATTCATTTGTAAAATTATCAAGCAAAATCAATCAAGTCTTCTATGATAAAAAGTTTCCTTAGCAAATTTCTCTTGTCTTTCTCAATTACTATTCCCTTAGCGTTCTTGAGTGTAGTAAAGTAGGTTGACTTGGCATAGCAAGATCGTGAGCGAGTTGTCAAGTGCTACATGTGCGCTTAGTTGAAGACTAAGGACGTGACACTTACTTCTTTTTACAATTAGGATTCCTTTCCCCGCTATATTTTGCCAAGTTTACAAATTCTTTTCTACTGTTAAATTTGGAGATATTACAAAAGCAGACCCATGTTCCAGAATTAAGTACGAAAAGAATTTGGAAGTATTGATTCATAAAAATAGAAAAAAGTTTTACATTGTAATTTGTTCAATGAAATACTTTTAATGTTTTGTAATTAAAGGAGTGGTTATAACAAGATAATTTAGTCCGATCGTATTCTTTTTTTATTAATGTAAACAGATTAAAAGAATTATGATAAGAAAATAAAAATAAAGGAGGACATTCGAGGGTATTTAGGTTCTTGTATTTTACACCTTATATACTTTGTAAATATATGCAAAAAATACTTAAATAACAGTTTCAAAGGTTAAGAAAACTGATTAATACTATGTACACATAAAGGTAAGAAATAAGAAAATGAGGCATTTATGTAATTGGTTTGCGTGTAAATAAAGTACTTTCGGTAGGAAAAATAAGATAATGATCGAGCTCAGAATTTATAAGGATGGTTAACAATTATCGACTTCTGACGCCTATGTGATTACTAAGGCATTAAATTTCTTGTTATATGTTATTATCATTAGCGATACTATTTTAAAATTTATAGTAATATTACGTGACACAAAAAAAACACACACAAAAGATTGATAATCTGCATTTTTTGAAAGAAGAAAATTTATTTGGAACTTTAGTATGTGAGAAAAATTGAGGAGAGGTTTAATGGTGGGTGATTTTATAGTTTTGATAAGTTTAATCAAATGTTAGAAGTTTCAAATTTTTAGTAAAATTGATTGATTTTAACTAAATACATCATCTTTATGTGTTCAGAAAATACTAAATTCATCTAATGTGTCATTGTAATAATATTCATTTTCATCATATAAATAAATGTTTATGGTGGCTTACTACTATCGTCATTGTCGATTTAAATTTTCTCACAGAGTTATGATATTTCGATACACCCCACGAGTGGGTTTGAGTGGTTCTTAATTGATAACGGTAAAATGATTGGGAAAAAGATATGAGAATTTAAATAATTAGGATAAAAAGCGTTTTTATCTTGAATGGGAAAGATTAAGACTCATCTTCAAAAAGAGGACTTGAGTTCGAAAACGGGATTTACTTGAGTCTGGTATAGATTATGGCGGCGTCATCATTCACATAAGGTGAATCGTTAAGTATGTTTGAAGAGGGAGGTCTATGGAATCTGACTAATGGGGCTTTGCGGTTGGTTATTGATGAGTACTACTTTATAATAATTTATTCTTCTTATATATATTTTTATTCATTGACGCTATGAACACATGCAAACGCACGTACGCTAAAACTAGTACACCTAATTAAGTACATTGCCCACCACACCTATGCTTATCCTACTACATTATTGCTGAAAAACTAATTAAAAATTCTTTGTCCAGGTGATAGAATCATCTTTGGATCAAACTGATTTTTCCTTTGTTGAAAAGTGTTCCACTTTTTCCCAAAATGTTTTATCCAATCTTCCTTTGTTTTGTAATGTGGAAGATACTGCTTAATGTTGAGGCCTGCTTTGTCACAGAAGTTCAATATTTCATCATTTTGATCATCTAAAATCTTGCAGTCATCATATCCAGTAGAAGAATGCAATAGCCCCACACAGTAAAATGTCTCCTCCTCTGGTATCACTGCTGACATTCTCTCATCCCATCTGCATTTGAAGTTATACACACTGTTAGTGTAAAATAAAATAAAAATTATAGAAAGAAAAGTCGAAGCCAGAATTTAAAGCTTACTTTTAAGTTATTAGATTCTAAAGTTAGAAAATTTTATATATATATATATATTTATATAATGAATTTTTTAAGGACAAACACAAGATTTTAACCATATCTACTGAATTTTGCCGAACTCATAAGCTATATTCTACCTCACCCCTTTTTGAAAATAAGACCGCTAACCTGCAACAATAGGTAAACCTGACCTGATTGTGTAAATTATTTTAACTGACATGTATATAACTTAAAATCTATTGAAAAAATTATTAATATAAGTTTTTAATTTATACATCAACAACGTAAAGCAATTTTGTATTATCAGGTCACACGAGATTTTACAAAACAATCTTTCATAAAGAGCGGAATTTGTAATCTTGAAAATAAGAGATAAATAAATATAATTTGATAGTGTAACTTTTATTTTATACTATATGTGTATATAGACTAAACTCTATATTTAACTCATTATCTCTATATAATAAGAGAAAGGGAGGGGTGTTAGTTGTGGTTGTGGTTTGCGGGGGGGGGGGGGGGGGCGGTGGAAAGAAAGTTTTTAGGAGTACTTTTTCCTGCTTGTTGGGTAGACAAGGATGGGTCCAGTTGGCCTGTTTTTTCTGAGTATAATGTCCACAAAAACAGCAGCATTGAAATCCATGATAGATGACTTTGGCACAAACAGATTGAGCCATGGATGAGGAACATCCCACATTCCTTTTGATTGCAGCTCTAGTTCCCCTCTTCTTACTCTATTCAGAAAATCCACATAAGTGGCATCTTTCTTGAACATAAATCCAGGCAAATAGTTTAACCCTTTTACCAACTTTTTCAATTCCTGCACAAAAAGAGAAAACAAGAGTAAATCTAGTGTTTTAACATAGTAATATATATATATATATAGTAAATAACATGTTATAATCAGTTAATATACATTGATAGTATCAAAATCAATACATACTGATACTACTCCCCGACTTGTGATCTCAAACAAGACATAGATATTTGTGTGACGATATAACATCTCATTAAGGGTTAACATAGGTGAAGAGGCACAATATAATGGCCAAAATCACATTGAAGTTTAAGACTTTCTTTGTTAACTACAATTCCAATAGTAAATGCATGGTATATACCTCATCAATAGTATTAGCAGTGTGATCATCATAGTACTTGACCATTTCTAAGCAATAGATAATTCCATTTTGGGATAACAAGCTACTAATTTTGGTCTGATTGGAAGGTGAGAAAAATGAAGATCTCCAGCTATTTACGGGGCTTTGTTTCATCATTAGTGAGCCTTCAACATAGTCCAATCCATCAGTTGAAATAAGATGTTCTTGATCTTTTGTGAATTTTGAGAAATCACCATACAACATTCTCACCCATTTCACCTACAAGAAAATAAAACAAAAACCATTATGGATCTACAAAAAAATCAGATCACTTATAAAGTAATTACAGGCAAATCACTACAATAAACATAAATTCGTAAAAATGGTAATCCACTAGGGGCTGTTTAGTTACGGGGATTACGGTTTATCCCAATAAAAATTTTGGGATTAAACTTGCTTGGTATTTGGTTGTGGGTATTAGCTAAAACTTGGATAAAATTTATACCAAAATCATAAGATTATCTATATCCCATATAGAAAGTGAATTATCTTTCCTGGTTATAATTATGGGAGAGCCTTTTTTCGAACCAAACAATCGCTTACTGTGCCATCACAAATTGTGCTATCACAAATTAAACTATATTGATATATATAGTTTAAGAGTATATACTTACTCTTGTTGGTGCTTTATCCAAAACAATTCTTGCCCTGGTTATTATTCCAAACTGTCCCAAACCTCCTAAAACTGCAAAAAACAGTTCTGAATTCATGTGTTTGGAGCAAGTCACAAATTCCCCTTTACCTGAAACCAAACATGAGTTAGGTACAATCATTTAATTATGTTATCATGCAACAAAAATACTATATCTCTAATTGTGTGAATATTTGAGGAAATTATAAACTACTGTAGTTTGTTGGTCATGCACTGATATATATCAAATATAGTAACAAGTACCAACCTACCACTTCCAAATAATAAGTAAAGTTTTTTCTGACACATCTAGTAATATATGGTGAAATCTTACCTACAAGATCTTCCAGGTGGAAAAGGAGACATCACAACCTATCAAGGGATACTAGGCACATCCTTTTACATGTTAAAAGAATAAATCTACGAGTAGATCAGTATAAACTTTTTTCTAAAAGAATATTACATGGTTAGGCCCCAAACATGCATGTTTCTAGCCTTAACTAAATGTTGATAGTGACTATTTCCCCATCTTTTCTTTTGCACTTCCAATACTTTTCATTAAAATATCCAAAAGATTAAATAAAAATAGAAAGACCTTTTATGTTTATGAGACCTTTATGAAATTAAAATATATGAAAAGTATACTGAGTAATGCTGGAAAAAAGAATATTGCTTAAAATAACTCATTTATGTACTTGTATAGATTTTTTTTTAATTTTTTTTTACATTGTAAAATCAGGATAGGCGAATGAAGGATGGAAGTGAGAATTGAGACTTCCACTAGTACCACTAAGTTGTAAGCTTTGATATTCGTCGTATAATTTGTATAGAGGACAATAATGTACGTACTTAGTAAAATTTACCTGTAATAACATCCATTTCATGAATATTATTGATTTGAGGACCATGTCGGAAAGTTTGGCCACTAATTCCGGCATTAGAGAGAGTACCACCAACGGTGAGGTACAAATAATCCGTCCACGAGACGGGGGCTAGGCCATGCTCGAGGGTGGCATCAAGAACATCAATCCATAACTGCTCACCTCCAACGTCCGCATAAAACCCCAAAGAAGAATCCCTAGAAACCCTAATTCCATTATTTAAATTATTATTATTATTAGTTAAAGAATTCATTTCCACAACAACCCCATTTTGTGCCGTTGCTTGTCCCCTAATGGAATGGCCATGACCTCTAGCTGCTACATGAAAAGGGACAGAAAGTCCATAGGAAAATTGAATGAGGTCAATTATGTCATTAACACAAGAAGGATAAAGAACTGCAGCTGGGAATATTTCTTGAACAATTTTTCCAAAATCTTTGGAAGATGCTCTAATGGCATCTGAATTTGTACTAAGTTTAGATGAAATATTAAAGGATAGAATTTCATAAGGATTTGAAGGATTCGAAGGCCTTAACTTTCCTGTAATGGACATTAAACGACTGATAATGAAGAAAATAATGAGATTATAACCATGGGAGAAAAGCGTAGTCATTTTAAAATATGAGGAAATTAGAAGTAGGTGATTTTTGGTGAAGAGAAGAGAGAGTGATATGAGGGTATATATAGAGGGGAAATAATAATATTTGCATGCAAAAGAGTGGATAAAAAATTCTTGGATATAGTAGCAGTACAAGATTAGAATATCTTGAAAAAATAATACTGATTACATATGGCCATATGGGGGGTAGAAATTCCATGAAAGAGACAAAAGGACAAGACTTTTGTGATTATTGCTCTTTTGCCTTTATGTTCTAATTAAACGTCATAACTTTATCATGGAAAGAAATGATCAGCTCTTTCATGTGTTCATAGTATTGTCATTACATGATTAATCAAGATTCCCTGACTAGCCACCCACTTATGGTGTTAGTGGTGGAGCAATTATCAGTTACATTTAAGGATAATCAAACTATGAAAAAAGTAACTAGTTGAAAAGATCAAGAAAAGAATTTAACGCAGTATATATACATAAAAAGTGCCGAGAGAGGTTCTATGGAGATGCTTGGAGGCTAGAGGTGTACATGTGGCGTACATTAGGGCGATCAAGGACATGTATGATGGGGCCAAGACCAGGGTAAGGACTATGGGAGGAGACTCAGAGCACTTCCCAATGGTGATGGGGTTGCACCAGGGATCAGCTCTTAGCCCATTTTTATTCTCCTTGGTGGTCGATGGATTGACGCGGCAAATTCAGGGTGAGGTCCCATGGTGTATGTTATTTGCGGATGACATAGTCCTGATTGACGAGTCTCGCAGCAGGGTTAACGCTAAGCTGAAGGTTTGGAGACAAACTCTGGAGTCTAAAGGGTTCAAGTTGAGTAGGATCAAGACAGAGTACTTGGAGTGCAAGTTCAGTGATATAGTGCATGAGGCTGACGTGGAAGTGAAGCTTGGCACCCAGGTCATACAGAAGAAAGATAGTTTCAAGTATCTTGGGTCTATTATACAAGGAAATGGGGAGATTGATGATGACGTCACACACCGTATTTGTCACACCCCGACCTTACTAGGGTGTGATGGGCACCCGACCTTTACTTAGGGCCGAGCGAACCTTCAGACTCTTGCTGCACATAAAGTTACGTCAAACTTTTAAATCAAATCAGATAAAATACATAGTAATTTTTTTTTCTTTCTTTCTTTCTCGAAGCTTCCAAGCGAACAAATCTATAGTCATACAAAATTTAATACATAACACAGACCGACATATCGGCTGACGGAGCCGCTTACAGACTGACATACTATACCCACGACACTGTCTGCAAAGTCTCTAACATCATACAGAAACCACAACACGTATACCATACTCTGACTTGGCAGTCCTCCAGGAGCAAATGGAGTTCGCCACCACTGCTGAAATATCTTTTATAGTGTCCTTATCTCATCTGGGAGTACCTGCGCGGCATGAAACGCAACCCCCAAAGAACAGGGGGTCAGTACGGAATATGTACTGAGTATGTAAGGCATAGAATACAGAAAGCAGAACCATAATCGAAACAAACAGTACCAAGGGTAAGCATATTATCCAGATTGCCGAATCACTTACTTCTCAGACACAGATCATACAGACCAATACCGACCATACAGACCGACACAGACAGTACCGACCAATACAGATCATACAGACCGTACAAATCATACAGAGCGTAACAAAATCATACAGAGCATACAGAATGCCGACATACTAATGCCGACATACTTACTTTTCAGACACAGATCGCACATACCGATATCAGACATCAAAAGGAGTGTGGCACGTACAGAACGCACGGATAATGTCATACGTCAGACGGAGTACAGAACGTACTGAATGCTCAGATGATGTCATATATCGGACGGTATACAGAACGTACAGATTACTCAGATGATGTCATATATCGGACGGAATACAGAACATACAGATTACTCAGATGATGTCTTATATCGGACGGAATACAGAACGTACATATTACTCAGATGATGTCATATATCGGACGGAATACAGAACGTACAGATTACTCAGAATCGTATATCACACATGCGTATAACAGAACCCGGCCCTGTGATAAGGGACGCGGTAAACAGAATCATCGTATGTCAAATCCATGTATCAAATATGCATATATCAGAACCCGACCCCCCCCCTAGTGAGGGGCGCGGTAACAGAGCCCGGCCCTCTAGTACGGGACGCGGTGAACAGACAGATCATATGCCATCCTGGCCACCTCCCCATATCATCATATTATCATACCGTATAACAGAGCCCGGCCCGCCTATGAGGGACGCGGTGAACAATGCAGGGGAATGCGCACGATAACAGAACCTGGCCTGGGACGCAGTGAAAGATACATTGAGTCATGCACGAGCAGAGTCGTGAGAAACCACATGCATAGAAATCAAGACTCGACAGACCAGTGTACTTACCGATACCTGGAGGCTCGGAACAGATTTCAGGTCAATCCAGCGTAGTATGAGAAAGTTACGAGCGTTTGAAGTACAGAACGCTTTATAAGCGTTTCAGAAGCCTTTTTCGGAGAATCAGAGTCATAGTCATATCAGGCACCTTCGGATGTCCTTACGAATCATATCAAATATAAATTTTGGAACCATACTTACGTATACGAAAATTATGGACGTCTTGATACATAAACCTTTTCGAACATTTCAGAGCAGTCCGAGATCGTATACGGAAGTTAGGGACATTAAATCTTACAGAAGTTCTCGAACCAGAATAAACATATCAGAATGCTCATATCAGGATACTGATTTCGGAATTCTCATATCAGGATACTCATATCGGAATACTTATATCAGCATACTTACATCGGAATACTTATATCAAAATACTCATATCGAAATACTTATATCAAGGACTGACATCAAAATACTTATATCAAAATATTTATATCAAAATACTTAAATCGGAATACTTATATCAAAATGCGGATATCAGAATACTTATATCAAATACTTATATCAAATTACTTATATCAAAGGATGAACCAGAATCATAAACTCAGATCAAGAAGTGATTTAGAATCATAACCAGTCTCAGAATCACAGAACAGAGTTACTCCAAGGCAGCATATCACATTATACCTTACTTGGCTCTAGGACATGCCAGAGAATGAAAGGGCAAGCCTTACATACCTGTGCCACGACCAACTAGTTATGCTTATCTGTCTAGACTCGTTAATCTACATACAAAAGAATTCATCCATTCATTAGATTCATCGTCACACACTTGCCTTAGCCTTTCAAACACATTCACTCATATTCTGCCGGAATTTCGGCAGCATCTCCCCTGTAAACATACCACCCCCAAGAATCTATCTTGGCCAATTTCAATCAACAACAAATCCGGGAATTCAACCCGGCCAAACGATCAACAACAATACCAACAACATCAATAAGAGGTTCAAAACACATTCTAACATTAGTAACTCTTTTCTATACAATTCGACGATATTCCGTTTTCATTCAAATCAACCGCATACGATCGAACCAACACCCATATTCATACGTTCAAGTACTAATTTAAACCATTTAAACAAGATTCAAGAACGCCTCGGACAAACCACAAAATATTCAAACAATCCAAACAATGCACCATGGAACCCGAAATCTTCCAACTTCCATAGAAACCATCACAACACATTTCTTTCTTCAAAATTCACAATCTACACCAACAAACCACACTTTTACAACATTATTATCATAATTACAAGAAACTAGATTTGGTTCAAATTGGCTTCCAGAAACAGCCCGCAACAATTATGACACCAACTTGGATTATTAAACTCCCATTTACATCACATAATCCACAACACAACAACCAAATTACACTAAATAAAATTAGTTCTTCACTCCTACATAATGTCACATACACACGGCCAAACTTCAATATACAAACTTTCATAAATTTCATCCATTTCTACATCACATAATCCATAACAACAACAATCAAAACACTAAGAAACTTTAATTCATCATTCCTACACAACATAACCCATGCACGGCCAACACCAACCTACACGGCTACACTTCAACAATCCATATTTTCATAGTTTCCAACCATTTCTACATACCACAACATATACAAACCATGAATAACATATAAAAGGGCATGAATTCTTACCTTTCCTCTTCCACTTCTTCACTTGACTAGAATGCGGAAACGACGAAACGGATGGCCTATCTTCCGAAACAATTATACCACATTGTAGAGGACCCTTGAATTAGTAGGAATACCACAAGAAAATAATTTTAGGAGCAAAATTTCAAGGGCAAAAATTAGAGAGCTTGGCCGAAATGGCCATGGTTGTGGCTCTCCTTCTTTCTTTGTTTCCTTTTTCTTGAAAATTCTAGAATTAAAATAAAGGCCCCTTACTTATATATATATATACATATATCCTCCAAGTCATGTGAGGGGAACATGCCCCTTCTCTAGAAAACTCTTCCATTTACTTAATCTTTTTTTTTTTTGAATTGTTTTATTTGGTCAAAGAAGACCAAATGTTTTCCTTGATACACTTTAGCCCCCAAAGCAATATGGGCATATACTTATGCCACACAACCAATATGGAAATTTTATAAACTTTCAAGACTTTTGTGAAATTCTCATTTTACCCCTAGCCTTCCATAATATCACCATGGTTCTATTTTGCGAATTTCCTTTTTCGCCCTCAACCTTTCTTAATATTTCCATAATACTAATGTTGTGAATAATATTTATAACCCACTTGTTCATTGGAATACATTTGGAAAATGGTCATTCCCTTAACTTCGTTACGGGTACCTTGGAATATCCGAACGTATAAAATACGGGATATCACAATATTGGTGCAGGGTGGATGAAATAGAGGCTTGCCTCCGGAGTGTTGTGTGACAAGAAGGTGCCACCGAAACTTAAAGGCAAGTTCTACAAAGTGGTGGTTAGATTTATGTTGTATGGGGCGGAGTGTTGGCCAGTCAAAAAATCTCATGTACAGAAGATGAAAGTGGCGGAAATGAGAATGCTGCGATGGATGTGTGGGCATACTAGGAGCGATAGGATTAGGAATGAAGTCATTCGAGACAAGGTTGGAATAGCCTCAGTGGAAGACAAGATGCGGGAAGCGAGACTGAGATGGTTTGGGCATGTGATGCGCAGAGATGCAAATGCCCCAGTGAGGAGGTGCAAGAGGTTGGCCAACGACGATTTCAGAAGAGGTAGAGGTAGGCCGAAGAAGTATTGGAGGGAAGTGATTAGACAGGACATGGTGCATTTCCTGCTTACCGAGGACATGACCTTAGATAGAAGGGTATGGAGGACTCATATTAGGGTAGAAGGCTAGTAGGTAGTCGTGCTTATCCTTTCTTAAGAGTAGTTATATTGCTCTATAGTTTCTTGTCTCTTGATTTCTACGAGTATCTGTTGGTTTATAATGGCTTATTTACTTTCATTGTTTTCATTTTCATAATTGCTTTGATTTGTTTGCCCGTATCTGACCTTTCTTATGCTTTTTCTTGAGTCGAGGATCTTCTGGAAACAACCTCCCTACATAAGGTGGGGGTAAGGTTTGCGTACACTCCACCCTCCCCAGACCCCACGTTGTGGGATTCACTGGGTATGTTGTTGTTGTTGTTGTTGTTGTATATATACATAAAAAAATCTATCTACGCAGTATATATAATTTTTCAGCAAAAGTGTATCAATTAACACCCTTGGATATTAATTTAACCTATCTACATAGTATATGCACCGGATTATACTAATTTACCATCATAAAGTGCGTACTAGTTACTTATAATATAGTGCTAAGAGTTGTATGTGAAAATATATATTATTTATTCATTAAATTGGTGTAAATACAAAATGTGTGTGGAGTGAGTTTATACATTGTGCATGCAGGCACGCTAGACAAGTCCCGAATGCACACAATTTCTAATTACAAATACATAACAATTTATAATAAGTAATCAGTAATCTAAAAGATAAGGCATGGTAAAATTTCACTATTGGTGTACAAATTTTATTATATTGTCAGCAGTGTTTTGAAAGACAGTTTCAGGACTCGCTCCGGGGCGGGGCATTGGCAAAATGCCCCGAGGCTCACGTGCAGGGCTTAGTTCTTGTGAGGCTTACGTCCTAAGCGCCCGACTGTACGCCCTAAACATGCCTAACGCTCAGGGCTCGCGTAACAATTCTTACACAAATTATATGTTAAATTTCTTCATTAAAATCGTTGACCCTCATAATTTTTTAACAAATGAATGATACTTAATAGTTTTTCATCTATAGAAATAAGAAGATTGGGTGTAACTCAAATAACAAGTGGTAATATTGCATATTTACTATTTGAGAATATCGTGAGGGTGAATATCACTTAATATTTCTTTTAAAAATACAAAGCCGAATTGTACATTTTCACTTGTCATTGGTCTTTTGTTCTATGTATCAAAATTATCATATTTTATTATTTCTCTATTTGAAAGTAATTTTATTTTTATTCATGAAGGAGTTACGTTTTAATTATAATAAGGATAGAGTTTATTGGTTATTTCTTATAGGGAGATAAAATGAATAGCATGATAGTAATATTGTTTTAAGAAATATAATGTGGTTTTTTCTTTGTTTGAACGTTAAGATGTTAGAGTTGATTTGCATTTCATAATAGCTTTTATTTCATTTTATTGTTTATACTTGTAAAATTATGTTATATATAATTACAACTTGTAAGTGGCATATAATTGATTGCTTTGATTAGTTTTTTGTGAGGATCAAGCATGCACGCGCGCGCAAACACACACATGTAAAACGCCCCGCCTTACGCCCAACCTTTCAAAACACTGGCCAGTAGTGGCGGCGTACACAAAATTTTGCGCCATTAGTATCAACTTATTAATTAGACTAATACATATGTGTTTATTTATGCAAATAGTGTCACTTATTATCACATTTCGACTAGTATATATGCTTAGGTATGAGATTTTTTTTATTTTTTTTGCTAGTTAACCGCGTAGCAGCCTTTCAGTATTATACTTATGTTGACTATAAGAGTCTCGAGTTTACTTGGTCTTTGTTTTCAATATTAAGGAACAATATGGTCATAATTAGGTATGCACTTATGATAAGTAATTTCTAAAACTATCAATTCAATATCTTATGCAATCTTGTCGAATCTTTGATTTAATTGGAGGAGCAATTAAATAGACATTTTACATTTGAAAAAAAAAAAAATCTGCAAATTAACAGTTGACACAGAGAAGGGAAATGTACTGGAAAGTTGAAGGAAACACATCAACATGATTTTTCTTCTTCATTTTCTAAGATCTTGTTGGTAGATATCCGATTTGAGGTTACATATGAATGTGAAAAGTCAATTCCAAGTTTAATTAGCTCGAATCGTCATGTCCATTTCAATATAGATTTCATCACTTTAACTGATCGTATCTTTTACTTTCCTTTTGAGTATCTATTTTCATGTGCATGCATTAATGTTCTGGATTAACACTATTTGGGGTGTTTTTGTTTGTGACAAGTTATGTTGGTATTATTAGTTATACTGGTTAATTATCCTGATATTATTTCTTGTTGACTGTTTGATTTGTTGTATTAAAATTATCATGCATTCCAAAGTTAATTAATAATCAAACAAGGGATAAGACAATGCTAATTTTTTATCTCAAAACTATTTTTACCTGCCCAACATACCAAACGAACCCTAGTAGAACAAACTCATAGTAACACCAAATGTAGTCTTGCACAAGAGTTGTAGCAAGCAAATAGAAGTGAACAGTTAGTCCAATTACTTATTAGGCTGGAATTTTGAAGTGTCGTGTTTAAGATCCCATTAGTAGATCCGGGGGCAAATCCACGGCACCAGTTCATTTAAACGTCAGTATTTTCGGCACGTAACATAAATTTATGTATATAAAATTACTAAATTGCAAAAAATAGTATATTTAATTTCTTAATTTTAAAAATACAATAAATTCGATGCTATAACTTTGAAAGTTTAATTCCACAGAGGTCATCTAGTTATTAAATTTGGGATTGCATTTATCCACTATTTGGTTATCGATTATAGTTAACACCGGTATAAATTATCTATTCCATTATAGGAGATGGAATTATAATCTCAGGATTATATAATCTTGAGATAACCTATTATTTTGAACCAAACAACCTCATAGAACTTAAATCATGTATCCACCTCTGAGTAGATCGAGACCAATAATTCACTGTGTAATTTACTTGTAGTTTTCCCTATATTAGTTCGTATATGTATGTAGGAGCCGTTTGGACATGGTTTGAAATCATGTTTGGACATGCAATTTAGATATCTGAAGTTATATTTTCTCTTATAGACAAAAAAACCACACAAGTTGTGAAAACTATCAAAACATTCTCAATTCTTATACAATCTTGCCAAATGAGCAAGTCATAGTTCATAACAAAATTAATACACTACTAGAAGGCCTTTCTAAAAAAATACAACACCAATTGATCAAATTTTAGTTCAATGAAAACGAAAATTTAACATGAATAGTAATGAGGTTGGTAGGCATAAATAAAGGTTGGTGGGAGTAATTGTTAAAGATATCTACCAATTTATGAGTCTTTTTTTACAAAATATAAACGTATGGGTCACATTTTTTATTTAAATTTTTTGAAACCATGATTTGAAACTCCAAATCATGCCTTTTCGGATGATTTGGAGTTTCAAACCATGGTTTGAAATCATGAGATAAAATGCATATCCAAAAACTGGTTTCATCTCATGGTTTCAAACCATGATTTCAAACCGCATAAACGCCTACGTAGTATTGTCCATGGTACATGAATAACGAGCAATGCCATAGTACGTAGTTCACACTTACATGCCTCTATCTGTCAGAAGTGAATCCAAATAAGATCCTAACATTGCGAATATGGTCTCAAGTTATATAAGTCCAGAGTCATTTAAGACTAGTTAGTCAAGCATCTAAGAATAAAGGTTAAAAATTTAAATTTGATGAGTTTAATATTTAAGGTTTTTAGTGTCGAACTCAACATACATTTGGAGTTCCTGATTTCAAATAAGTTATTTGTTAAAATTTCCGTAATTTATAAATATTTATTTATCTTTGTGTCGAAAATATTGGAATCAGTTGAACTCATCGTTCTCGAATTTGGTTGGTTCTGGCATATTTTCACATCCTTGTTCACCGTCTTGGCTGAAAATATTAATTGCGATGAGTTTCCCAACAACCAAGTTAGAGAAAAACTGAAAGAAACAAAAGAAGAAGAAGAAAACATAATTCCGTGTGATATAGAATGGTCCTGAAAATGCTTTGGCGTAATACACAAATAAGACAGAAAAAATGTGAGACGTGAACTAAAACTTATTAAGCGTATGAATGTCATGATATCCATTTGCTACCACATTACAATTTCACTTAAATATAATTTTTATGACAAAGGAGATTCACTCGACCACCTTGGGCCAACATGGCTCCGACACCGAACAAATAAGGGTGGAGCTAGCTTGAAGGAAGGGATTCAATTGAAAATTTCATTTATTGAATATTTATACTGTGTAAATAATAGAGTAAAAATAAGTAGTGTTTTCTATATATAAGATGTCGAATCTCTGTAACATGAGGAAAATTTCTAGTAACGTGACAAAAAGGATTCAAAATTGCTTAAGGTCACATATTCAAATTTCATGTATCATATTTTTTAATCCCCTGATATAAAATTCTGGCTTAGCTACTAGACGAAGCTATATGTTTAACACACACTGAGATCTTCATGATCTAGTTAGGAGAAACAAATTGATAAAGACAGACAGATGTTTCTCGTTGGTCGTTGATTCTGTGAGATCCGAAGCAAAGATTTAGCTTTGAATATATTAGCATTATTGTTTTCAAGTGCTACAAGAAAACTATACTACGTATAATCTTTGACTATTTGACGTAAAGATCTAGCAGGTAGGAATTTCATCCAAACACTTATAGCCCCACATACCATACGGTCTGTCTTTTCCTATATTTCGTTGTCCAAATATATATTTCAAAAGATACTAAGAATCACATCCATTAATTTTGCAATCTTGTACAAGTTGAATTATTTTGGAACCAACGAATAATGTATTTCAACAGGAAACTATGAATCAACAGTAACATAACGTCATTTCTTTTCAAATATCAGAAAGGACAGATCTCGGCTAGTAATGTCTTCAATGCATACAAAATCTTGGTGCACACATGTTACCACCATTCCATTGGTCTGCATCTTTAAACAAACACATCCATACAGTCTCTCTGGCATTTCCCTCGTTGCGGTGAAACCATAGTGTAACCTACGTGCTCACGTATACTAAATACCTTTTGCCCAAACCATATGTATGTATTAAATATTTTTCATAAATATTTCATTTTGAACTCAATTATTATTGTATATTAACTTGAGATCGCTATAGAAACTCATAAATAGACAAATTATGTTGCTCAGACTCTTTAAAATTGTCGTCAACTGTGTGTCAGATTATTCAAAAATAGTACATCGTTAGAGAATCCGGCACGGATGCGACAGAATTTCGATAGAGTCTGAGCAACATAACAGACAAATCGGCCGTGCAATAGTGAAGTGGTGATGGGGTGGACTAGCCACAAAGATATTGCATATCTTCATGGGGTTAACATGATCATGAGAGAGTGGTGTCATTTCTCTCTAATGAAGAAAAAAAACATAAGTACTCTGTACCAGCCTGTCTTTGGCCACGACCAAATTCGTCTTACGGTGCAATAATGGCTATGCATATATACATTGCATGGGATTTTAGTGAACCCCAAAAGTATAATCAATCGCTTGCCACTAAGCCCGTCAGCCGGTTCGGTCTAACCGGTTCAAACCGGTAACTGGACCGATAAAACCGGAACCGGGTTATTGGTTTCAATCAACCGTTTAATATATACCGGTCTCGTTTCGATTTTTTTGGGACTTGAACTGGACCGGTTAAGCGAGTCGAATTTTTTTTTTTTTTTTTTAAATGTGGCCGTTGGGCTGTGGGCTGGACCGTTGGCCAATGGTCCATTTGCAAAAATGGTCGTTTCCAAACGGTTCCAAACCCCCATTTTGCCCCCCCCCCCCCCCCCCCCCCCAATCCCCCAAATGTTTTTAACACTTTAACCCATCCACCACCCCTATATAAACCTCTCTCCATTTCCATTTTAATCCACACCAATTCACTCTGTTCTTTCTCTCAATCTCTCAATTATAGTTACTTTGTAACAATTAGCCACTTTAAATTTCTCTCAATTAAATATTATAAAGTCTTATTATAGTTTTAATTATTAATTTTGCAATTATAATATTGTTGGTGGAGTTGGTGATTTTGCAACAATCCGAAGTAGCTTTGGTGGATTTGCAATTCTAGCCGCCTTCACTTTGTTGGAAATTAGTCCGGCAATTTGGTACCTTCGTTCCAACTCTATCTTTATTTTTCGCAATTTAATTTACGCAATTTAATTTTAGCAATTTAATTTTTTGCAATTTATTTTCTTGTGATTTATTTGAGTGTGATTTAAATTAATTCTATTTAATAATGGCGAAGAGATTTAGACGTGCCGGTAGTGGTGGTATTGTTAGGGGTGAGTTTAATGAGGAAACATTTGTGGAAGAAACACCTAATTTAGGTATTGATGTTGGTGGAAATAATCCACTTTTAGATCATGAGGCAATGCAACAACATTATACCGACACTTTTAATGAAATTGATGATGATGATGATGATGATGAAACACAAGCCCCCGAAAATCTCATAGGAGATACAGGTCCTGCACAATCACATACACAAGAAAAACCGCTTAGAACTCGTAAGCCAACCGCTAAAATTTGGAATTTTATGACTAAGGATAAGGAAAGCCAAACAGCTAAATGTAACATATGTAGACAAGTATTTGCTTTTAGGCAAGGAACTAGTAAGAATGGTGGAACAGGTATACTAAACAGTCATATGAGAAAGAAACATATGGATGTTTGGGGAGAGCAAGGGTTCAAATGTGTGTGTGTGTGGGGGGGGGGGGGGGTATTCAAATGACGATAGACCCACGAACCGATAAAAACTTTAAGTATGACAAGCAAAAAGAGCGCGTAGAAATAGCTAAAATAGTAGCTTATGATTGTTTACCATTTTCCTTTCCTTCGGGTTTGGGGTTTGTTACTTACATTTAACGTTGTTATAATACGTTATTTGAGGGTATTCCTAGAAGTACTTGTAGAGCGGATGTTATAGATTTGTATAAAAAAATATAGATTTTATTTGCGCCATGCATTTAAATCTTTAAATTGTAATGTTTCTCTTACCGCTGATTTGGGTCTTAGTCTTAACAAGTTAGATTTTTTTGCTATTACATGTCATTGGGTTGATGATAATTGGGTTATGCAAAAAAGAATTATAGTTTTTTATATGATGAAGGGAAAGGTCGTCACGATGGAAAATTTTTAGCAGATTCAATATCTACTATTATGAGATTTTTTAACATTTATAGAAAAACACTTTGTATTGCTTTAGATAATGCTTCTAATAATACAAAGGCGGTTGGTCTTTTAAAAAGGGAATTAAACCCTCCGCTAAAAAATATTTTTCATGTGAGATCTAGTTGTCACATTTTAAACTTAATTGTTAAAGATGGTCTTGTGTGTTTTGAAGATTCTATTCAAAAAGTTAGAGATGCGGTTGCATTTATTTTTTATAATGCTAATAGGGGAAGACTGAGACATTTTAAGAATTCTTGTGTGGAAAATAATCTTAGACCTAGAAAAATTCAAGTAGAAATTGAGACTAGGTGGAACTATACCTACATTATGCTACAACAAGCATATGGCTATAGGATTCCCATACAACAAGTTCACAACAAATATAATATTAATAATGATGATTGGTTAAATTTTACGGATTGGGAAGATGTTAAGGAATGTGATGAACTCTTACAAAATTTTTATAATGCAACTCTTGCTTTTTCTAGACAATTCTATCCCACGGTAACCGGAATTTTAGCCTACTTAGCAGAAATAGCTAGAGTTTGACAAGAGTATAAAAATAAATCCGGTTATCAAGCGGCTATTTTTAATATGACAACAAAATTTAAGAAGTATTTTTTTCTCATCCCAACATTATTTATATTGGGTTCTCTTTTAAATCCTTGTTTAAAAATGTCTTATACTAGAGCATTGGTTAATCAAATTTATACCTTTTTAGAAGTTGAAGAGGAAGTTGAACCATCTTTAGCTGAAGCTGAGCTCGCTATTAATGCCGAGTTTAGAAAAGTTTTTAGTTATTATTCTAATTTGTAAGAAAATGCTACACCCGTTGCTCCATGCCCTACTACTTCTCAAAGTAGCAAAAAGGGCTTGTCGGGTTTGTCGCATTTAAAAGTTTTACATTCACATCCAACTCCTTCTTCTAATGCAAACTTTGATGAATATCACTTTTATTTGATGCAGCAAAATGTGGATATCGACCAACTAGATGATTTGGACGTCTTAGCATGGTGGAAGAAATACAAGGCGAGTCATCCGATACTTTCAAGAATGGCTATCCTTACGGTTCAAATATCAACCGTGGCTTCGGAGAGTGCATTTAGCCAAGGAAGACAACAAATTGGAGACCATAGACACTCATTATCTGGGTTTAGCTTGCAAGTACTAGTGCGCATTCGCGATTGGATTAGATCGGAGCGACGCAACCAAAACTTAGAAGCGGTGGAAGGCGAAGAGGAAGAGATTGAAGATTTGATAGCAAGTGGACCGGACCAAATGGAAGACTTTGAAGATATCTCCATGGCTGAATATGATATGAGGGAAATTAACCAAATGATTGACAATTGGTGATTTTATTATTCTACTATTTCTTTGCAACTCATGTATTATTTGCAAGTTAAAAAAAAACTACAACTTGCAAATAAATATTATCTAAGAATGAATAAAATATATGTCTCATTGAGTTGTCTTCTATTTACTTGTGTTTATATTTTTACTTATATTAAGTTAGGAATATACCTAAAATATACTAAGAATATACTTATAATATACATCTACTTAAATTAAAAACTAGAAAGTTATATACTTGAAAAATAACTAAAATATACTTATAATATAAATATACTTAATTTATAAAATACGAATTTATAAACTTTTTTAAAAAAAATTAAGCTATAAATAACTTAAGTTATAATATACATATAACTTAAACATATATATATATATATATATATATATATATATATAAACTTTACTTATAAACTTATATAACATATGTAAATATACCTACAATATACTAATAAATAATATAATATCTATATACTATTCAAAAAACAAAACAAAAAAGAGGTTTTGGATAGTTTTGAATCGGACCGGTCCGGTTTCGATTTTTTAACCGAGAAACCAGAACCGGTGGCCGGTTCCGATTTTTAAACCGAAAATCGGCCGATTTGTTAGCCGGTTACCGGTCCGGTCCGGTTCGAACTGGTTAACAGGCTTACTTGACACTAATTAATAGTAGTATCTAATGGTCCAAATGTCCAATCCCAAGTATATATATCCATATGCCAGCCAATGCTATGTACATTCACTAACAATTACTATTGCTTACAATTATGAGTTGTATATAAATTGTTGAATTCCTGTTATCCTATTTTAATGATAAAAGGTGGTTCAAAATGTTTTAAGTCACGTATTTGAACCTCATGAATGGCTTTGTTTTAATATATTGTTGTTAGAATTTCAAATTCCGCCGCTACTAATTAATTTCTCTGGACCCCTGGATCTAGGGTTGTTCACAGTTTTGGTTAAAACCAAAACCAAACCGAAAATTTAACCAAATCGAATAAAATAACCGATATTTGGTTTAGTTTGGTTTGGTTTAGTTTTAAATTTGAAAAACCGATAATATTTGGTCTGGTTATGGTTATAGTAAAAATAACCGAATAAATAACCGAACCAAACCGATAATTATATACATAAAATTTATAATTATTTATATGTATAATATTAGCTTTTCATAAATAATTAAAGATATTTTATACCATTTAATTATTAATTTAATTTTGGTCTACTTATTTTTAAGGCCCGTGTCTTAAAAGAATATGTCCAACAATCCAAGTCCAACTCTAATAAGTCGTAAGCATAAGGGTTGTTTGTATTTTGAAACCTCTGTTTGACTTGTTCTTTTGAATCTAAACTGCGTTGCAAGTTTGGTCCACCTGATTTGCCAACAGCGTGTCTTTCCCTCAATATGCAGCAAAGTTCACCCTTGTGGACTATGAGGAAAAAAGAGTTTCATAAGAAATTTGAAGAATGTAGAGAGAGAATATTTGAATTATCACGGCTAGTCATAACCCGAAAAAACCGAACCAAACCGACAATAACCAAACCGGTGGTTATTATTTTACTTGGTTTGGTTATGGTTTTAGACATTTAAAAACCGACTAAATTGGTTTGGTTATGGTTTTAACCAATAACCGACCCAAACAGAACCATGAACACCCCTACCTGGATCATGGCATTGTTTATGATTAACATTTACTAGAAAGAAAATTAAGTAGTAGTACTATATTAAGCAAAAGTTTTATACTCAGAATGCTTGACAGTTTCCAAAAATTTGGATGAATTAGGGCACCACCCTCCCAACAGAGAAAGGAGTTTGTCAAAGAGCCAAAAAGGGTAAAGATCTTGTAAGATCGAATAATCAGACAAATGGGTCGCCCATGATAATGTACCATGAAGATATACTTGGGTCCCTTAGATTCTTTGGTTCCTTATCCATAACTCCAACTTGGCTTTAGTACAATATAATTTACATATGTGTAGTGCTCTATTATCTCAGTACTCTTGAAATTTATTATCACTCACCTATGCATCAATGTTTCATTTTTGCATTTCCATACCGTGAAAGATATAATAGGTAAATAGAAGTGTGTTCTGTTCAATGGATTAAGTTTTTAAATCGATGAGATCATCACACAATTGTACACGATATCAATCATCAGAACACATAGAAGTCCTAGATTCGAGTTTTACCATCACCCATTAGAAAAAAAAAAAAGATTTTTCACATGTTTAGCCGAAAAACAGAGAATTTGCCCACACGGCAGCCAACAGTGGCGGAGCCACACTATGCCGAGGGTGTTCATCCGAACCCCCTCGGCAGTAAAAAAATATTATTTTTACAAGGTTAAATTTTATATATATATATATATATATATATATATATATATATATATATATATATATATAGTGATGTTGAACCCCCTTAGGCTTTTTCATATGTTTATTTTTTTATATTTTGAACCCTCTCGGCGAAAATCCTGGCTCCGCCACTAGCAGCCGACAAGTGAATGTTGAAGATATTATTAAGTAATAAAAATGTGTTTTCTCTAATAATTTAAAATATTAGATGTAACGATCACAACATTTAATACCCCCTTAGATCTAGTTCCTAATAGACATGACAATGGATTCGCCGTGTCGGACCATATATATGTGTGTGAAAAAGTGTATATTGGAGTTAGCTAAATATCTTTGAATCCACGATATCTAAAATCTGAATATGCTACTTTAGTACTGTCTCAATCATTTTTTTTCCCTTTCTTCCTATTCTATTTTACTTATTATAGAAATTACAATAGGCCATAGAAGCTAGGGCTGACGGCTACACGTTTTAATTTCCTCTTTTTCTTAAGCTCATTATCAGTACTCCAAAAATTTATTGTTTTTAAAATTAATAACTGCCAAATGTTATCATGATGTAGTAGACATGTTGATGATAAAGAGCAAAATAGTCAACATGTATGTAAGAATGTTTTAAACAATATGTTTCAGAGTATAAAAGAGGGTCATCTTGATATTACACCTAATATTTATTAAGCAAAAAAAAAAATCCTAATATTTTGTACAGTAACATTTTAAAATATTGATGCTATTAGTACAGCTGTGTGACACCAAAAAGGGTGACCTAGTTATGCATAAATTAATAGCATAGCCACAGAAAAATCCTTAGTTATTACGGTATGTCTAGCTCTAATTACAGCCCTTCTCCAATAATGAGGCTATGTAAGAAACATCTTTGTCTGGCAAATTACTGTGCAAATCTCTGCTGATGGCAACACAAAGATTGAGAAATAATTACATCGGACAAAATTGTTCTATATTCTAGGAAGAGAAAAAGTAATATATATATATATATATACACGATTGCAATTATGGGGCTAATTATCAATGATCATGCTATATAGAGGTTACATATTCAGCCAAAATTATTATGTTCCCATCTCTTAAATATTTTGCCTCCGTGTGCACGCGTGCTTGGTTTGAGATCACAATTATCTTGGATTAAGGACTTCAATTATTTGCTTTATCAAGGTAATCTCATAATGAAGGTTGAAGATTGCATCTCAAAGGAATTATTGAAGGGATGAGTTAAATGTTTTATGCATAGGTGGTGTCTACAACAGATTATTTGCGTTGATTAACAATCTAAAAATGGTGACAAACATGCTATCACATGTTAAACAACACTAACTATATAAAATTTTCTTAAATTATGGGGGTGTACAATGGTAGAGCAACCCTTGTTAACTGAAAAAGATATTGCAGTTTGTAAATAGATAAAAAGATTACAGTATGTATATTTATTACACGCTGAATTTTCTTCAACTTTTTTATGTATTTACTTTCTTATAATTAAATTAAACACCTCCTAATAAAAATCTTGACTTCAATATTAAGCGTATGTAGCTTAAATCCTAAAGTAATGTACTCAATTATTCTATTCTTTTGTCTTGTGGTGGGGTTAAGCATGGGGTGTAATCCTCTAAGTAGTAAAAATGTATTACTTTCTTGGGACAAAAAGGGGCTCGATGAAATATCTTGCTGTAGTATATTAGAAGCTTAATTGGGCAATCTTGAAGGCAGATTCACACTTCGGAATGTAATGAAAATTTTAATTAGGCATGTGAACATAAAGTAGGTGGGACTAAAATCTAAGCCTTTAAAAAATAAAAAGAGGGCACAAATCTGATCTTTCGGTCCAACAAAACTGGCTCAACGTCAAAAGCCATTGGTGATTGGATGTGCTTTGGATTGTCACGCCCCGAACGATGGTTTAGGCGTAACACGGCACTCGGTGCCTTGTTGCATGTGACCGAGCAAATCACATGACTTGCTGAATCAACATGGGGCATGTACTGATACGAAATATACTATAACATGCATGGTGAGAATGAAGCATGGGGCAAGTCTGAAATTAAATGATAAATGCTGAGCCAATACTGGTTATACGACTCTGAATATCTGACATGACATAACTGAACTATTCTAGTCTATGAAACCTCTGACATGATCTGCTAAACTGTTTACCGGGACAAGGCCCCCTGCATACTTTTTTTTTTTTTACTCTAATTCCCAGTACCCCTGGGTGTTGTATTGATCACCAAACCAATTACAAAGAGGTGGATTTACACATCCTTGCCTCCAAACTTAAACTGCATACAAAAGAGAAACTACTATACAGGTTTAGTTAAAAGCCTAAAGCAGTTAGTTATTTACTAGGCTTCTACACATTAGCAGAGTCACAAAAAATTGTGTTTCCTATGCTTAAATCATATCGAGGGCATTTGAAGTTGATCCATTCTATAAGGGCCCCTCGCACATTGTGGTAAGTCTTCCAAGCTGAAAAAGTTGTGGTCTTGATTGTTGATGCTCCATTTTGCCAAGGCATCCGCTACTTGATTAGCTTCCGATAACAATGATTGAACTGACAATTAATCCTTTTTGCAAAATCATGAGCTTCTGTGATGATATTTTTCAAGTGCCAAGAGGGACTAGCTTGTCACGACCCAACCCCGTGGGCCGCGACTGGTGCCCTACTTGGACACCCAGACAGACAAACATATCAAATCGTAACACACTTATCCAAATCGAATCACATACAAATAGCGTATACGGGCACAAATATCACACGCTGCCACAAATCATATCAAACTCAGAAGGGACGGCGGAATACACATCGCCGAACATATGCACATATATCAAAAAGACGGCAAGGCTATCAAATGGCACAACGGCCCAAAATACATGTACAAATGCACGCCGACAAGGCTGCCATAACGAACAGCTGCATATAAACACAACTGTACAGAAGTAGGCACACACACCCACAAATACGTCTACAGACCTCTAAGCAGACCAAACGGATCATATGGCGGAACAGGGCCCCGCCGTACCCCTGAACAAATATATACATATGCATCAAACAAGTATATATACCAAAATGTAGGCTCCGGAATAAGAGGAGCACTCCAAACAGCAGAAGAGGGTGTCCTAAACTGGTGGATCACCAAACTGTGCGTCTGTACCTGCGGGCATGAAACGCAGCCCCCCGAAGAAAGGGGGTCAGTACGAAATATGTACTGAGTATGCAAAGCAGAAAATACAGAAACAAATCTGAGGCATAAACGAAATAGTAGTACAGAACATAAGTATAAATCCAACATATCAAAATGTTTACTTTAAAACATAAGTCATGCGTAGGGTACAGAAGAATATGGTCGCCCGCCCGTCGATGGCGCCATAACACAGCATAACACCAGAATGTTTCAAATCTCCGTATCCCCGTCACATATCACATCACAACATAACGCCATACACAGCATAACACCAAATATATGTGGAACCCGACCCTCTTTTGCGAGTAGCTCGGTGAACCATAAACACAGCATAACTCCGGAGTATATCAAAGTGCGCACGACAACAGAACCGGCCCGGGAACCGGCGAAAGATATAACCGAACGCACGAGCAGAGTCATGAGTAACCATATGCATAAAATCATTATCATAGACTCAAATATAAGTAAATGACCATACTTGAAATTCAAAATGATAATCATACCAAATTCTTTCAAAAGTCGTCCGAATTACATAAAGGAAAGTCGCGGGACCCACGGACGGGTATTGACCCGAGTCGGGCCCGCCTATGGAAAACATACTCATTATACATCATACGAACTCCTATAAAAATATTGGAGCAATCCGAGCCTTTATGCAAAAGATATGACATTCAAAAATTACGAAATTCTTTAAAGTGAAACCTTTCTATGCAAAGTTCGGAAATCACTTCTTTCAAAAACATAATGGTTCATATTTCATCAAATCATACATAAGAGTGCCAAGGAATATATATAGATCATCATGCTCGGATTTCGGATTTGGAATTTCCTTAAGGCTCTAATCTAGCCTATGTGAAACTAAGGCATGCCAAGAAAAGAAGGTTGCTTTACATACCTGTCGGCGACTATTCGTGAATCCTTTTTGCCTCATCGCTCTTTTCGCCTATTTATATAAAAGTAACGTCATCGTTAGTACCATATTTTCTAGTTCACAGTCTATAGCCCAATCCTTATAGAACCTATATTTCAGCTTATATATTCTCGTTTAGGTTTCCTATCATCTAAAATTTTAGCGAAAATTCGGCAGCACTTCCCCTATATGTTCGCCTATCCCAAATTTCCAATTGCTCTCCTGTTGACACAGAAATACCAACAACAATATATGGATACAATTATATTTCCAATTCCTTCAATTCAACAAGAACAACAACATGTTCATATCAACACAACTTCAATTTTAACTTTCCCATCCCTTCGCCATATAATCCATGACAATCACAACTATAATGCAACTTAAAATAAGTTTTCCATGCCTATTTAGAACAGCCCCTACACGGCTCAATTCATCTTTCAACATCAACATCCACAACTTTTATTTTCATTATATATCCACAAACTTATACATGTTAAAATTGCCTCCAAAATGTGTATACAAAAAATTAAATCTTACCTCAATCTTAGGATAATTCACCACAAGGTATATTTCCAACTTGCTAAGATCCGGATAAAATCAATGTCATAACCATGAAATCGATGAAGAAAAATAGCTATACTTAATCTTTGAAATAAGAGAAGAACACTAGTTGCTCTTTGTTGAAATTGGAAGGAAAACGCTGCTTCAACAAAATAGGTGCTGCATATACCTTCCTTCAAGAATGAATTCTCCAAGAGGCAATCTAAGTTATCATACAAATGTATGCGAGAATTGAGGTCCGAAAATTTTATGTCGGCAAAAAAAACTTATTATATCTAAAGTTAGGCAACTAGGCACTAACAAACAAATCTAATGCTATTTATATGTGAAGTAGTCTTATTTAATGCTTTAAAGAACTACTTTGACGGTGGAAGTGGTAAACATGTAAAGTAGAGGTTTTAAATATAATATTCCACAATACATACCAACTAATCATATAATTAATTTCTTAATCTCAATTCACTTTAATAACAATTATTTTTAATACACTTCATATACTCATTGCCATGATTATGTGACATAGCACTAGTCCATAGCCCCTTTTGGTGCACACAAAATATTATTCTCAATCACCGTGGTCACACTTTTAAAGTCCTAAATTATTTCGGGACCTCAAACGTCTTTGTACACCGAGCTCTCGATTTTTCATCATTGAATATGATCAAATTCTCTGGGCTCATGTAAATTTTCTCATGTTGGACGATTAAATATTCTAGTCCCAAAATACGGGATATTACAGCTTGGATCGTATTTTACTCAAATAAATGTTGAAATCGACAAAACTTATTTCCTTCGATTGGTTTAACTTCAAATCCTTACGATACGTGTGTGCCATCACTTTAACCACTTATAAGCTTGGGGAATAACCTCGTGTCCGTTACTAATATCATTTAACTCGCACACTTTCCAATGCATGGGAATACGGGATGTAACATAGCTAGTCGATAATTAGCACAGAGTCCCATTCCAAGATCAAGTTATTTATAACTGTCAATAAATAAATAAAGATAAAACCCCGAATGAGATGGGACTCACCAATAGCTGATATGTGCAAGGCCATAATGAGTTGATCCGTCGTCCTGTAAATCTGCATCGTGAAATGCTGGCCCAAAGGCAAATAAAAAGGTACGTCGTTACATTCGAAATGTACTGGTATGTAAAGCAACTGAATGAAATAAGCATGACACATGAAATAACATAACTGAAACTGTATTTATAAGCTGATCATGAACATGAATATCATCTGATATGAATATGTATAACATGAATAAGATATTTTAAGTCTGTAAAGATATATGTGGAAGAGCATTAGTATAACCGACATGTAGCCACCACGTAAGCACGTGGTGTCTGATCTCTGTCCGATCAGCTAAGTCATCTTGTACCTTGCTGGGGTACAAGATATGAACATGACATGAATGGATCTAATAACCCTAAATGGGTAAACATGAAGGAATCGTCCTAACTGGGCGGAGCGATCCTTATCCTACGGTGGTATACGTAGTTTCATGTATTAAACCTTCTCGGTAATTTGTGTAACTCCCAAAACATGAACATGGATATAATTGGCTTAGTAGCCCATAATTATATAAACATGATTATAAATATGATTTGTGATTGTATTGTATTGTAACATGAAGATAAATATATAGTATAACTTGTATGAAAACATGAAAGCATGTAGAAGTTCATGAAAATAAACATAAAAGTTTATATCTTGCGTTTAAGAACCCATGGAATGCAAAGTATGGATTTTCATGGATTACGGATAGATTCTCAATAACCAAAAGGGAATATTAAGAACACGGGAAAGAAATATTAAAGCAAACATGGTATATCATGGTACATGTACTTAGTGTTATCATGATCATGTCTAGAACCCTAGTTTTGGGAAAAACTTCGTATAATCATGGAAGAAAGTGGCGTGCGGAAGAACAATGATGTTCCCACACGTAGATAGAAACTCTACGTACCTATTAATGCTCCAAAACTTGTAACTAATGGTGTGAACTTGGAGAAGTATCCAAAAACCTTAATCTTAAGTCCCTTAGATGGGTGTTCTTGAACCCTTAGATGGGTTTTCTTGACAACCTTAAGTTAGGAATAATGGATTCTTGTTTAGAAATCATGGATACATATTAGAATTCACCTGAAAGGCTTGGAATATGCTTATCTTAGTGTATCTTAATGGTAGGAGGAGGAGAGCTTTGTGCTAAGGCTTGAGAATATAAAAAGCGGGATTAAAAACTGAAGTCCCAAATTTATGTTATTTGCTGAAGCGGGAAAAGTATAGGCACAATGTGCGCCCCTACAATACTTTACGTCCCGTATAATCTGGGGGTACCTCATGTGTCAAATTTCAGAAAGAACGATTTTTAGTCTGTGAGGTAGGTGATGAAAAGTACGGCCCGTACTTTAAAGTACGTCCCGTATAAAATGTGTTGACATCCAATTTTGTCCCTCCTTTATTTAATTTTATTCACTCGGGCGTCTAAATTTATTGACGAGCTAAATATTTTATTTTTACTACTATTATTTTCGCTACTTTTATTTTTCAACATTACAAGTATTACTTTACCACAAATTTGAGATGATTCGTCATCATTTCATTTTTTGGGTTTGGACTCGTTAAATTAATTACAAGACAACGCCTTGTTAAAACATTATTTTTTTTTCTATATATTAATTGTCTTCGCATAATATATATTGTAATAGTTATTAAATTAGAAAATCGAAAATAATTAAATAGCGGAGGAAGGACCAATATTTTTCAGCCAAATTAATGGCCCAAAATACAAATACAATATTATTTCCCTACCCAAATAAACAACCCACATTTCAATACCCAACCCACATTCTCAACCCATATAATCAGCCCACACGTTTAATTCTATCAGCCCACTACATTACATGACCCGACCCGACCCAATTCCGAAAACCTAACCCTTCACCCCCATTTCTCTTCAGTTCTCTCTTTCTCCTCTCCCTACTCTCACCGCCGCACCTCTCCCCCTTCCTCTCTCCTCTCCTCACGTTCCACCCACTTCATCCCTGCCATCTCACGTTCCCTTGTCCCCCACGCCTCTGCCACATCCACACTCACGTGTCCCCCACGCCTCTGTCATACACTACTCTCTCTCATACACTCCCCTCTCTTTTCTATAAAGGGGGAATACAACGATCTGAAGGGGGGGCTGAATTTTTCACCTTTCCACCACGATTTAAGTCTTGTTTTGTGCTATTTCTACTGTTTTTCTGGTTCTTTCTGGCGGCTGAGGTTTTCCCTTAAAAAATATCAATTTCTTGAGTCCTAACATTTTCGGATAGGTTAATCCTACATTTGACACGATTCGATAAATCATTCAAGTCTGCTCTTGAACATTTCTGGAAAAACAAGAACTTCTGGATTGTTGTAATTCGGGTTTCAAAATCATTCGTCGAGTTCGAGAGTAGATTCGACGCCTCGACGCCCCACTTCACTGCATCCACAAAAGGTCAGTGTATCCTTTTCTTTCAAAATCTGGAATTCCTAGTATATCCGTGTGTGTTGTTGTTTCAGTCGGTTTAATTTCATTTAGCAGCTTAGTGTCATTATGCATGTTCATGTCTAATGAGTCCAGGTTCGATTCAGTAATTAAAAATGTTGTATATCTGTGACTTAATTTGGTTCAGTCTCAGTTTGGTAATTAACAGCATCCATTCGTTTATGTCTTAACTGTAGTTTAGTTCAATTTCAGTTTTTGTTGGTTTTAGATGTTTGTACGAGTTTACGTGGGGATGATTATGATGATGGTGTTTTGACATAGTTACGTTTATTTGGACCTTTTTACATGAGTTTAGTCATTGGCTGTTTGTCGTCTAAGATGATTTTGGTGTTTGAAGTCAGTGTATTCTTCAATCAAACTCATATTGATTCAATTCCTGCAATTTGATATCTGTGTACATGTGTGATCATGGTTTTGTGTTTACCCACCTGTTTAACTCATGCGTAGCTGACCATTAAGTATTAGCTTAGTGATTAGTGTGATTCTGCTGATTATATGGGTTGAGAATGTGGGTTGGGTATTGAAATGTGGGTTGTTTATTTGGGTAGGGAAATAATATTGTATTTGTATTTTGGGCCATTAATTTGGCTGAAAAATATTGGTCCTTCCTCCGCTATTTAATTATTTTCGATTTTCTAATTTAATAACTATTACAATATATATTATGCGAAGACAATTAATATATAGAAAAAAAATAATGTTTTAACAAGGCGTTGTCTTGTAATTAATTTAACGAGTCCAAACCCAAAAAATGAAATGATGACGAATCATCTAAAATTTGTGGTAAAGTAATACTTGTAATGTTGAAAAATAAAAGTAGCGAAAACAATAGTAGTAAAAATAAAATATTTAGCTCGTCAATAAATTTAGACGCCCGAGTGAATAAAATTAAATAAAGGAGGGACAAAATTGGGTGTCAACAAATGCCCCTCTTCGACCGGAGATGATGTAAGAATCTTCGGGCGAAGAAGTTGACGTAGTAGCCAATTTTGTTTGGACCGACGAATATGAGTTTGTAAGAAAGTACGGTTTAGGAAAATTGATGGAAAATATGATGAGGACCGAAGGAATTATGGAAAATTATGGCCGAATCTCAGTTTCGAGTTGCCTACATATCTCGGGATGCACGAGAATCAGGCCATGTGTAGTTCGAAAGTTTTTGGATTCATAATCTAGCGGGGGGTTGTAGACAGGTGACAAGAACGTTTAAGAATGGAACATATGTTTATAGCCTCCTAATTATAAATGTGGCGCGCAACACACCTTTAAGTAGGACTCTACTAGGCATGATGTAAATTCTTCAAAGATACCCCAGTGTTGAGTTATGGAGGCACTGGGGGTGTAGAAAGGGAATATGAGATTGTGAAAAGAGTAGATTTAGTAGAGTTTTAGCGGAGGATGTGAAAGAAAAATTAACCTACGTAGCACATGTTTGTGGACATAGGCGGAATTGAGTTCGAGAGTAGATCTGTGACCTTTGCTTGTGAGTTTGGTAATCCTCTTCAGCAAATTTGCCCCAGTTCACTGCGTAAGATAAAGTTCCACGTTGTGTTGCGTCTCTGCAGGTTGTACTTTCTGCCAAAACTGAAATTCATGTCAAAATTAGTAATAAAGTTGAAATTATAAAGAGTGTAAAATGATAGTAAATATGAGTGTGAGAGTGAGGACGAAGCCGTGTGGCTTATAATGATGTAGTGTGGTCGAATGTTGTCTCTGGTTGTCTTCAGGGACTTGAATGAATGTATGATGTGTATGTCGAGGATGTAATAAGGTCTCTAGTTGCGGTTGGAGATGATAGTAGTAAGGCCTCCGGCTGTCTTCCGGGACTCGATGATGTCTGCGAAATTTAAGGTAAATTCGTTAAAGGAGGTAAAGTAGATGATGAAATAAAGAAATAAAGTAAGGAGTAAAGTAAGTGTATAGCCGTTTGGCTTATGCAGGTGAGGCTGTGTAGCCATGCGATGTCTCCGGTTGTCTTCGGGGCTCGATGATATGTCTCCGGTTGTCTTCGGAGATTTGATGATATGTCTCCGGTTGTCTTCGGGGACTTGATGATGTGTCTCTGGTTGTCTTCGGGGACTTGATGATACATCTCCGGTTGTCTTCGGGGATTTGATGATGTGTCTCCGGTTGTCTTCGGGGACTTGATGATGTGTCTCCGGTTGTCTTCGGGGACTTGATGATACATCTCCGGTTGTCTTCGGGGATTTGATAATATGTCTCTGGTTGTCTTCGGGGACTTGATTCTATGTCTCCGGTTGTCTTCGGGGACTTGATGATATGTCTCCGGTTGTCTTCGGGGACTTGATGCTATGCCTCCGGTTGTCTTCGGGGACTTGATGCTATGTCTCCGGTTGTCTTCGGGGACTGGATGCTATGTCTCCGGTTGTCTTCGGGGACTGGATGCTATATCTCCGGTTGTCTTCGGGGACTGGATGCTATGTCTCCGGTTGTCTTCGGGGACTTGATGATATTCCTGTAAAGTTCAAGGTAAAATCGTTAGAGTTGGTAAGTGAATGATAAAGTAGAGAGTAGAGTCATAGTGTAGCCGTCTGGCTTATGCATATGAGGCCGTATAGCCAAGTGATGCCCTGGTTGTCTTCGGGACTTGATGATTTGTCTCCGGTTGTCTTCGGAGACTTAACAATGATTCCTGCAAAGTTCAGAGTAAAATGGTTACAGCTGGTAAAGTATATGATAAAATAATTGATTAAGTATGGAGTAAAGTGGTGGAATAGCCGTTTGGCTTATGATGTTGATGGTATCGTGACAGGCCAAATTCAGGACACGTAATCTTGATTTAATTCGCCTTCAATCTTGTCAACCTACAAAAACAGGTACATAAAGTCATAAAATTATTGTGATAAAAATAGATTAAAAGATAAGGTTGGGAGTAAAGCCGTATGGCTTTTGAGGCGAGGCCACAATGAGCTAAATGATGCTTTTTGGCCCTAATGATAGACTTGACTGTTGATCTCGCGGTTTTACGTTCCTGCACTCAAAGAAAAATTCTTAGTTTGGGAGGGGGGAAGTTGATTCGTGTTGACTCGAAGTTTGACGTTGTTGGCGCTTCATTCGTCTTGTTTGCTTGGATCTTGCGATCTCCGTTCAAGCCTCGGTAGATGAACAGTAGTGAAATGATTGAAAGAAAGTATTTCATTTGAAAGGTAGGTATGTAAGTATATGTATAAGGAAATGTAACTATACGTATATAAGTTGTGAAATATGTATATGTAAATGTATGTATGTAAGGACAGATATATATGTAAATGTATATATATGTAGGTTGTAAAATATTCTGCCAACTTCAGATTGTGACACTTCTAAAGTAATTGGTCTATAATACTTCCTGTCTGGTAACCTCAATATTGTCGATGTCCAACCGTTCTTTCGTCTATATCTTTTCAAAATATGCCCCAGTTTTGGGTTCAGAAGGGTATGCTAAAATTATATTGTGGTGTGACCGAACCTTATATAGGTTGCCTACATATCCTTCCAGGGAATCAGGTCAGAACGTAGTTCGTAAGGTATATAAGAATGGTTTAAAATTTTCTAATAAGGGACCGAACCCGATGTGGATTGCCTACGTATCCCACCAAAGGAATCAGGTCGGCGTAGTTCTGTTATATAAATGGTAAAAGATTTGTTGGATTTTATATCTAGGTGTGACGGATCTGTATGTTGATAGTCTACGAATCCCGCCGAGGGGATCAGGCCCTGTGTGTGTGTGTGTCTTTTTTTTTTTTTTTTTTTTGTAAGGATTTTTGGATTTTCGGTTATAGCGCAACCGAACCCTATGTGGGCTGCCTACGTATCCCACCACGGGAATCAGGTCGGAACGTAGTTCGTACGCATAAGATATCTTTGGATTTTTTTTTGTTGTGAAACAACCGAACCCTTTGTGGGCTGCCTACGTATCCCACCAAAGGAATCAGGTCAGCGTAGTTCGTAACTGTTTGTTAAAGGATTTTTGATTTTCTGTTATAGTGCAACCGAACCCTATGTGGGCTGCCTACGTATCTCACCATGAGAATCAGGTCAGAACGTAGTTCGTATGCATGCAAATGGCAAAAATTCTAACCTAGTATGACCGAATCCCTATGTGGGCTGCCTACGTATCCACCGAGGAATCAGGTCAAGCGTAGTTCGCAACGGTATAAAGTAAAGATTGCAAACTAGGTTGTCTTACGCACAGATGGAGGGTGTTCACACTCAGGTCCCAGCATTCCAAAGATGGTGTAGAATCAGTCAAACAAGAGCCAAGCATCATTGATAAGTTTAATAGGACATGCACGTGCCGAGGTCAAGCTGTATTGAAAGAGGATCACTAGCACATTTCATTCACACAGGTCCAAGGCAGGTTAAAGTATATATTCTGGAGGACAAACAAGATAATGCAGGAGAAAGAAAGAGAAAACAACTCATGCTTCAATAGTAAAAAACATGTAAGAAAAAGAATACACTATTCCAAATCAAGTTCAATACCATAGAGCATTCCTTATTTCAAAGAATTAGAAGAGTTTCAAGGAGAAAAGTTTAGTACCCTTTAAACAGCAGGTCGAGAGAAAAGAATGCAGTGTTCCCTTTAAAAGAAGGGGGACCTTCAAAATGAACTCTGTCTCTGCATGTTCATTTATCAAACCCCTACCAACCCACAGGATTTTCATGCATTCATACAAGTCCAAAGAATACACTTAAAGAGACAGAAGATAATGCAGAGAAGAGGACAGGAAAGGGCACACATGTTTCAACAATTGTAGTGCTTTGGAATAGTCCATACTTCAACATCAAGCATATATGTAAAGGAAAGTTAATGTTTCAAATAATACTCTTAGGAACTTAGTCCAGATCATGGGGAAATGATTTTCGTTCCCTTTATTATCTTTTTACAATCAGAATATTTGATAATCCATGAACACATAAAGTTGACTGTTAGTCTTTTCCACTTTGTTCAACAAAAATCATTCAAATGAACTACATGCACACATACAAGGATCTCAAAAAGAAAAAAAAAAGACAGCAAGCAGGTTTATTGAGTTTTGAATCCATTGTACATGAAGTAAAACTGGATGCCATGAGATTAAATGCAAGTAAATGCCCTAAATTGCGCATGACAGATGACTAAATTATAGATTAAGTAGAGAAACGTATCGAACAAATATATAAAGGGCCCTTTAACAGATGGTTCTGTCAGAAATCAACAAAGTTGCACTAGGCATCAGATTAAGCCAACCAAACAGCACCTAATACATAATTATCAATCTAATCTAACAACTTGATATGAAAAAATGTTACGCTTACAAATAATTGACCGGACCACATATTAAACATACGTAAACTACTAAAAAGAAACCTTGATTCATGTAATTTAGTAGTGCACGGGCGCGAACCGCGAAGCCGTTTTAAGTGTGTGAATATGTGTGAGTTTTCCAGAAGTGGAGGAAATATGAACGGAATGACAGTTTTATCAAAGCGAGTAACACATAAACAGTTTATATCAAACAAACAATTAATAGCATGTAAAAACAGTTAACAAACAAATAAAATAATTAAAATAAGCACACAAAGCCTATTTAAACTAAGTTCGTTATGGTTAGAACCTAAGTGAATCCCCAGCGGAGTCGCCAAGCTGTCATACCCCATTTTAACCGGGTTAAAGTAGAAGTACGACATATTGGAGATTCCTATTTTTTGTTTGTTGTTAAGGAGTCGCCACCTAATTACTTACGGTGAATTAGGACACCTAAATTTATTTAAAGTTATTTTTAAAGTTAGCTCTGTTTAAAGTCTGCGAAACTTAAGATTCTAGGTAAGGGTTCAATTAGTCTAAAGGGAAGGTATTAGGCATCCTTTAAGACCCATTAACAATGGTTAACCGACCGGACTTATGATTAATTAGGCTAAGGGTAAATATAGTATTATAAATGTTTGGGGAATAACCTATAAATATAGCTAAAGTTTTTAAAAGTAAAAGGTAATAATGTTATTAGAAATAAGACATGTAAAAATAATAAGTTGTATAAAAGAATATTCCTAATGTTACTTCGTAAACACGACTTATAAATGTGTTGATTTTTAAACGAAAGTGTAATAGTAATGTTTAAAATAATACTTGTAGAAAATGTAGTGATTTAATAAGAGTTTAATTATAAATAAACCAAAAGAAATGGGATGAGTGATGTTTCATATGTATTCCGAATATGAATTACGCTAACTAGCAAATAAAAATGCATTTGTAAAGTTATTGCAAGATTTATATTAATGTTTTAACAAATGTGTATTTCAAGTGTTCTAAGATAAAGGAATAAATATTGATTCTTTTAACTCAAATATATATAGTCATGCTATTAAAAAATTATTCCAAATAAATGTTATCGATACTATATAAGTAGTTTAAAACATAACTAGAAGTGAATGTATTTTTTGTAAAATTAACTATCTTTTCTGTCCTCTTCTCTGCATTATCTTCTGTCTCTTTAAGTGTATTCTTTGGACTTGTATGAATGCATGAAAATCCTGTGGGTTGGTAGGGGTTTGATAAATGAACATGTAGAGACAGAGTTCATTTTGAAGGTCCCCCTTCTTTTAAAGGGAACACTGCATTCTTTTCTCTTGACCTGCTGTTTAAAGGGTACTGAACTTTTCTCCTTGAAACTCTTCTAATCTTTGAAATAGGGAATGCTCTATGGTATTGAACTTGATTTGGAATAGTGTATTCTTTTTCTTACATGTTTTTTACTATTGAAGCATGAGTTGTTCCTTTGACACTGCTTCTGCCATATCCCTATGTGTTTTCTCTTTCTTTCTCCTGCATTATCTTGTTTGTCCTCCAGAATATATACTTTAACCTGCCTTGGACCTGTGTGAATGAAATGTGCTAGTGATCCTCTTTCAATACAACTTGACCTCGGCACGTGCATGTCCTATTAAACTTATCAATGATGCTTGGCTCTTGTTTGACTGATTCTACGCCATCTTTGGAATGCTGGGACCTGAGTGTGAACACCCTCCATCTGTGCTTAAGTATGTAACTCATAGTGTATCTTGTATCTCTGTACTATTTTCCTGACTAATCTGATAACAGAGTACAGGTTAATCTTAGTCAAATTCTGAAAAGACAGAACACACTTGAAATACACATTTGGGAATGCAGCTGTGTTTGAATATATCAGTAATTCCTTGACATGTTTTTGTTTGCTATAGGTATGTCAGGTCTTTTGTTTGCCATATTTGTCACTGTCCCATGCTTTCTTTTGTGCTCTCATGTCTGAATGTCACCCTAGTTAATGATGTAACCATGAGAGGCTTCTTATTTTTCCTCTGTGGCTACGAATGAGATACGACTTTCATGGACCAGATATTGATCTTATGTTGTGCATTATTGCTGTCTCAGTCCTGAAGCTCGAACTCCTGGGAACACACACCTTCTCCTTCTGTGTTTCATCATCTGAACCATTGGAAATTGTTCTAATTCTTTAAACAGAGCTAACTTTAAAAATAACTTTAAATAAATTTAGGTGCCCTAATTCACCGTAAGTAATTAGGTGGCGACTCCTTAACAACAAACAAAAAATAGGAATCTCCAATATGTCGTACTTCTACTTTAACCCGGTTAAAATAGGGTATGACAAAATGTACGACTGAGAAGTATGGCCCGTACAATAATGTACGACCCGTATATTCAGGCCGTACAAAATTCCAGTAGTTCTGTTTTCTCCCATGTGAGGTACGTCCAAGAAGTACGGCCCACACATAAATGTACGACCCGTACAATTCGACGTAAAGTGATCTTTTACCGTTCCAAGGGAAATTTTAATCCAACCACTTCCCATCTTGGTTTCTAAGTCTCGAATCATGAACGTAACTTAGTTAGGAGGTACGAAGTGTTACAATATTAAACCTTAAGCCATTAGGTCAGATTTTATATTCCCTTCGGGTCCGGATAAAAAAAAAGTGTCCACTTAGCCATTTGCACACCCCTTAAGAAAATACTAAATGCTAGACAAAAATAGGTAATTTGACTAAACTACCCCTAATTAAATAAGCATTGGGATTTGATCATATAACACTTAATAGGGGCAATTTTTGAAATATAAGATTAATTCTTTCTTGATTTGATAAGTGAACACTCTTTTTTACCCAAGAAAAAAAAAGGCTAAGTGGACACGTTTTTTTTATCCAGTGGGAGAATGTGTTAACAATTCACATAAGTATAAATAAGAGATTTCAAACTAGGAAATCAAACGGATTGTGGTAAATTCCAAACTCGAACCTGTAAAGTGAGAATCTTGAATCTGCATGTCTCCATTGTTTCATGTCGCTCAATTTAACTCTGCCTATATGAGTGTGCTTGCATTACCAGTCTCAAATTGAGATAAAGAAGGATGATTGTAGTACGTAGCTTAATAGTCAACGCAAGATTAGTCAATTTATGATGGATCCTCGTAGTGCTGTGGAATGTTTAACTAACTCTAAAAATTATAACAAGTTCTGGATGATAGATAAAACCACATCTTACGCAAAATGCAGCCTTGTTTCTTTGCCTTTTTTTTTTATTTGTTAGTTGTTGGTAGCTGCACATCTTCTTTGTATGTATGGTTCTGATTTTTGTTCAAGTGAAGGCCGTGACTTATTTAGTCTAAAGACACATTACGAAGTATTTGGTTTGTGTAATAGTATCAGAGGTGGACTCAGGATTTTAACACAAAGGGGGCACTAATGACCAAATGCCTTAATATTTTCATGTCAATTATTACTGTCAAAGTTTGGCGTGCAATTCTTCGAAAACTTAATAATTATGATAAGGTATTAGTAAAATAGTATAAAGTATAAAATTAAACATTGGAAGAAGGAGAATGTGTTTAGAATGGTGAAAAGATTTGATTTGGGGTTGCTTCTCTGTCTCTCTATCTCTTTTTTTTTTTTTTTTTGTGTGTGTTGGCGGGCCGGGGGGGGGGGGTGTGAGGGAGGACTAAAGAATAAAAAAGAAGAAGGTGTGGGCTTATTAATTTATTTGTAGAGAATCTACAAAAAAATAGAAACTAGATTGATATAGCTCGAACCCAAGTTTCATATAAGGACATAAGGGGCCCAACAACCAATTGCACCAAAGTAGTGGATATATCTCAGGGGTCCTTTTAAATATACATACATTTTTTACGGTGTATATACACTATATATACACCGTGTTTTCCCGAGGTTAGCGGTAGCACATGACCCCCTCTAATAGGGTTGTTATACCCCATTTTAACCGAGTCAAAGCGGAGTACAACATATTGGAGATTCCTAATTATTTAACTTAAGGAGTCGCCACCTAATTATTTTAACGGTGAATTAGGACACCTATTTTGTCTAAATTAATGCCTAAAATAAACTCTAATTTTAAAGGCCTTACTAACTTTAAATATCCTAATGGGAAGGTCTTAGGCATCCATTAGAATCCGTTAATTATGTTTACCAATCAAACTTAGGTTAATTAATAAAATAAAATAAATAGGAAAGTAGAATTTAGAAAACCTTTGTGTTAAAATTACCTCATAGTTAAACCGATCAACTTTCACTAATTAAAATTATTAAGTGATCAAAACAAAACAAGGAAGGCAATAAGTAAATTGGCTAAATAACTATTGTTATATGAAAAGTATTTTTTTTTTAATATTATCCTTTGTGGAAAATTGGTGAGATCTCGTTTGTAAAAATGCCAAGTAAAGATTTGAATTAAGAGAAGGAAGGATTTAGCTTAACATGTTACTAACAAATGGTCATTTTTTTGAAAAGCCTCAACTTTAAATTTTAAAGAATCGACTCTCAAAATGCACTTCAAACATAATGAGCAAAGCTTTGAAAACGTCGGGCTGTTAAAAAAGTATATGAATACCGTAAAATTCGTTTCTAAATTAAGGCTACCATGAGGTAGAAGTATCTTTTCTAAAGCTGATTTTAGGACTCCTCTAGATAAGTCTAGACTACTAAAAATCCAAGTGTTGACATAAATTACCAGTTTGAAGATCAACTAAGGCAATCTTAAGTGGTCATAACAAATTAATAGTAATAAACAAATCAAGAATATAAATTAAGTAAATGAAGACACCAACAATGAAGTGACAGAACAATAATCCATCCCCATCTCCTGGGAACGAAGTTAAACTGCAGCATTTTAGCATTGTTTTATACAGTGTAAAATTAAGTGGGTCTACAAAGGGAGTATGAGGTAGAAAGTTGTATAATGTGTGTGGATTGGAAGAAATTTTTGTATAATGTGTATGGACTTTTATGTATTTTGTAAAAAATTATAAATTTTAAAAAGGCTTAATACCTAGATGGACCCTTAAACTTGGCATGTTTTGTAAGATAGGCATATAAACTTATAAGGTGACTATATAGACACTTAAACTTACTCAAAGTGTATTTTTCAAGTTTTTCAGTTGTTTTGAAAACAAAAACTATATTTTTCAAACACTCACAATTTTCATGGCCAAACAAGCCCTAAATATATCACAAAATATTTTTTTTAAAATGCAAAAATAAGGCAAACGCATATACATGAGACTATAAATGTGCACTTAAACCAATAAATACTCGCTAATCCCAATTTTGCCGCTTTCAATTAACTCGGATTTTTTTTTACACTTGAATAATTAAAAAACAATAACTTTAACCAATAAAAATCCTTAAAAAAAGAAATTTCAAATTAAGAAATTTCTAAGTTCAGTATTTCAAGTGTAAAAGAAATTTCAAATTAAGAAAATTGTAAAGCCGAGAAGAAAATCCTTAAAAAAAAGAAATTTCTTAATTTGAAATTTCTTTTTTTAAGGATTTTTATTGGTTAAAGTTATTGTTTTTTAATTATTCAAGTGTAAAAAAAAAATCGAGTTAATTGAAAGCTGCAAAATTGCGATTAGCGAGTATTTATTGGTTTAAGTGCACATTTATAGTCTCATGTATATGCGTTTGCCTTATTTTTGCATTTTAAAAAAAATATTTTGTGATATATTTAGGGCTTGTTTAGCCATGAAAATTGTGAGTGTTTGAAAAATATAATTTTTGTTTTCAAAACAACTGAAAAACTTGAAAAATACACTTTAAGTAAGTTTAAGTGTCTATCTGGTCACCTTATAAGTTTATATGCCTATCTTACAAAACATGCCAAATTTAATGGTCCATCTAAGTATTAAGTCTTTTAAAAATTATAATTCAATCCCAATTTAAATTAATCACATTTTAAAAATAAATTTGACCTTGGCTGGTCAAATTTGTCACTATTTCTAATTAGGAATCTTTTTGTCACCAAGTTTATTTTTCCAAGAAACATCCACACTCTTTCGTCAATCTCCGGTATTTGGGCACAACTGTGTATTTCTGGATGTTTCTTCTAGATTCCTAGAATTCAGCTACGGTTTCTCTAGATACGCAACTTAACTTTCCAGTACCAGTATAATCTTAGTAACCAAGCAAAAAGAAACCGCGTGGGAGTTCTACAGAAGATAATCCTAATTTAAGCTGCTTCTTCTTCTTCTCTTCTTCATCATCCTCTATAAATTCAGCCACAACCAATTCTTTACTACTTCAATTCATTCTTTCTTCATAATAATAAGCTAAAAGTTACACAATCTACATCCTTTTTACAGACCAATCATGACAGGCTCACCAGAGGAAAGTCAACCCAAAGCTCAAGAATCAGAGTCCCACGTACCCTCTGTTTCTGCTCCTTCATCTTCGTCTGATTCTCAAGCACCATATCCACCACCGGAAATGGATCACAAAAAATGGGGCACACACATAATGGGTCCCCCTGCAATTCCAACATCTCACCCAGATAACCAGAAAGCAGCTTTATGGAGAGCTGAGGACCAGCGTGAAGAGTTTCATCCCCAGCCTTACGTTGTTTATTCTCCAATTGACAGGCAGCCTAGCAACAACCCTCTTGATTCCGTTGTTAATATGTTCAATTCTTGGAGTAACAGTGCTGAGACCATCGCCCGCAACATCTGGCATAATCGTAAGTTTCACCAAACCAAACCGACATGCTTATTGTAAAGTCAAAATTTTCAATTCTTGATACATGTGATTAAGAACCCGTTTGGATTGGTCGGGTGTTTAACAAAAATAGAAAATAGTTTAAATTAAATTAAAAAGTGCTTAAAATAAGTCAAAATCAAAAAGTTGTTTAACTTCAATATTTTTTTTTTTTTTTGCTTAAAAGTCATTTTGATTTGACTAATTCTATCCTTTTATTTCTTATATAACAACAACTATAAGAAGCCCAGTAGAATCTCATAATGTGGACTCGAGACGGTAGAATGTAAGCACATCTAACCCCTAGTTACTCTCGGCTCAAGAGAGAAAAATAAGACAAAAAGTCAGATAGGGATAAGCATATCAAAAATAATATGAAAATAAGGAATAACAATATGAAGACCCTTTTATCTCTTATATTTTCTATTAATTTCAATATTATTCTTACTTCTAAAAAATTCTTTAAGCATTTTTATCCAAATAAATAATTATTTATTTATAAAATAATTTTTAACACTTAAAAAGTATTTTAAGCACTTATACTTAAAAGTTTTTTTAATAACTTTTAATTAATACAAACGGGCTCTAGGGGTGCTAAAATCCGTTCATAAAATCATGACCCGCTTATTTTTATAACTCCATTCATTTGGATCATTTATACTTTTGCCCTTATTTTGTGCTGGTCTTTAATTTTTTTCTTCAAGGCAAATAAATTTTTCGCGAGGCATAGATTTATATTTTACGTCATAATATCCCACATATGGCAGAAACTTCAGAGAACTTAGTGTCCTACTGACATAAGTTCGATTTTGAAATGCAAAAATTAAAGCACCCCACTTAAAGGGATAAACCATTAAAGACCTAACCCATTTGAAGAGCAAACAATGCAATTTCTTCCGCTCATTTTGAAACACTTAATTCAGTTCATTTAAAAATTAGACTGATATGCAGTCCAGATTCAGAAATTTTGTTATAAAGGATATTTTTTATTTTAATATATTATGTATAGTCATAAGAAAAAAAAATTATTACATACTTAAAACAAATTATAAGAAAACAAAAAATTTAAAACTTAGTTAGAAATGAGCGGGTTGAGTTATGATCAGCATTTTAGTCTATGTCAGCTCAACCCGTTCAACTCAAGTAACTTTTGGGCGGGTCAAATGACCTGTTTATTTACTAAGTCAGCCCATTTTGGCATGACATGCTCAACCTGACTATTTGACGCTACATACTAATTATGGGACATGTTGTAGTGAAAACTGGACCATCAGTCTCAGAAGCGGCATGGGGAAAGCTTAATTTGACGGTCAAGGCCTTGACAGAGGGAGGATTTGAGCCCCTTTACAAGCAGATTTTCGCTACGGATCCTAATGAGCAGCTGAAAAAGATATTTGCTTGTTATCTTTCCACTACAACTGGTCCTGTTTCTGGAACACTCTATCTCTCAACTACTAAGCTAGCTTTTTGCAGCGATCGCCCCTTATCCTTCAGAGCTCCATCTGGTCAGGAGGCCTGGAGCTATTACAAGGTAACATATCCAAACATATAGATAATGGACACCATTAACTGTCTATCAATTATATTGGATAAAACTGTACTCATCTGTGAACATGAGGACAACTAGAACCAAGTAGAAAATTACTTATAAAGGTCAAAGTAAACAGTACAGGTATTCCTTAATGATAGTATTGCGTTTACTTGTTAAATATATAGGTTTTGTGGTGGAGATGATATGCATACATCACCAAGTCTGCTACTTGGACTTTGAGCTCATCTGTTGAGCAAAAACTTACTACTACCAACTTTTCTATGTTGAAAGTTATAAATCAGTGTAAATGTTGCTTATAAGCAAGAAGATCAATAAGAGAAGGAACGTAGAACCAGCAAATAGGCTAGGAACAAGAGTAATACGCTGGTTACCTCTTAAGACTGCTACTACAGTTGCATGAGCTAACAAGTGTTTTGAACTTGTGCAAATATCAGAACATTTCACATTTCTATCTAACTCCTAATGGAAGTGATAAACCAGTAGTACAAATGATGTTTATAAGCAACAAATTAATATGCTAGTAATAAGTGGGTAATTGCATTTCAAGACTACTGCTACTGCTGCTGTATTAACTAACAAATGTTTTGAATAGGTGGCAATACCGTTGGGAAACATTGGAACAGTGAATCCAGTGGTGATGAGAGAGAATCCACCAGAGAGGTACATTCAGATTGTAACAATCGATGGTCACGACTTCTGGTTCATGGGATTTATCAATTTTGAGAAAGCAACGCATCATCTCCTTGAAACCTTGTCTAATTTTAGAGCGCAACCTCCTGTTAATGTGCCACAACCAGCTAGTAACTAGGAACAAATGGCCTGCCATATAGCTTATGATGCGGTTGTACGCTGTTTTAGTTTTGTGTTTGTTCCTGCATTAGATATATAGAATTTGTAACATATCTTGGATGTTCCATTTATACATAGTTGGGAGTGCTTTGTTTGTGTTGATACAAATTGCAACTATTCTTCATCTGAAATAATCAAGAAGGTAGGGAGAGAGTGAATCTTTGATAAAGCAAATTCCATTTTTTATGCTGGAAAATTGACCAATAAAAAATTAGAGTTAGAAGTTTGGATGATCACTCAACTTTGAGTAAATTACCATCATAGTGACTCAATTTTGTTTTATCTTTCAGAAGTCATTTAACTTTGAGTTAGAATATTGAATGTTTACTGAACTTTGGTTAATTGGTGTTAATTGGTAACTATAGTCACTCGACTTTGGTTAATTGGTCACTATAGTAATTCAATTTTGCTTTGTTTTTTAAAAGTCACTTAACTTTGACTGTTTAATTTTAGTTGAAAGTATAATTTTTGGCACCTATTTAATGATGTGGCAACTATAAATTCTTAGAAAAATAATATTCAAAAAAGTTAAAATTAATATGTAAATTTATTTAGGATTCAATGCATCATAAATAGTTGCATATTGTTGACAGTTAATTTTGACCTCTCATAATTTTATTTAATGATCTAGAGCTCTTGGATCTCGAACGGAGTGAAATATGTGTTTTATGAGTCAAAATGATTTTTACAAAATTATTTCGATAATATTTTGTCATTTTATTTGACAAAATAAATGCAAAAATAGATGTAAGTCATTTAAAATATTTTACATATCTTTACTATTGATATTAAAGTACTTGTCAAAAATAACCCAAAAAAAAAACAATTGGTCAATTAATTGTTTAAATTTTCAAGTGTCAAAGTGATAAATATTTTACTTCTTTTAATTCAAGAAATTTTGATTAATTAAGTAAATAATCATTTTTACCCAAATTTTACTCAGATTTTTAATTTTACATAATCAATTTGCATTTGTAGTTTTTGAATTAGTCATAATTGATTGGATGCTTAATTATGATTATATTTGAAAATTATTTGTTATAATTGCGGCTACAACTGAAATAATCAATTGTTAGTTAATTATGGCCATAATTGAAATGGCCAATTTCATGGCTTAAATCAATCGAGGTCCTTTTTGCAAAGTTAGTTTTTTAGTGGTTGATTAGATTAAATGTGTAGCCATAGTTGAAAGAACCAATTTCATGGTTTAAGTCAATTAAGGCCATAATTGCAATTTAAGTCTTTTATATAATTAATCATGCCTTTAATTCAATTAACCGGGTTAATTAGTTAGATTTTGGTCATAATTTAAGTGTTTAATTAGTAGACATTTCCAATTGTGTTCATTTTATTAAGGATTCGTTTTTGGGCCTACGTGTATATACATATATACATATGTAATATATACATGTGTATATGTATACACATGTATATATGTGTATACCATGTATACACTATACAAGCCCACTTTTTTTTTGGCCAGGCCCAGTCTATTAGAATGACCCAGCTCAACTCTTGTCACGACACAAACAAATACACACATCAGTTGCCAAACGACCCTTAAACGTGGAGGAAACCCTTAATCTCTGTCAGGGCTGATAGCTTCTCTATCTTTGATGTTTGCCGGAAAAGGCAAGTCTACAGTGTACAATCTCTTTTGCAGAGATTGTACACCCCGTTGAGGCAAGCATTTAATGCTCAACGTCACTCTCTACCTCCACTTAACCAAACACGACTCCACTTAACCAAACACGATATATCACTTCCTCATTTTACACTTTCTTCCGAGTTTTTACGGTCAAAACGAGTACAAATCCCATAATGGGATTTGTCTCAACTCGTTTGAGCCCTGGATTTCTATTGGTTCATCACAAACTAATAGGATTCACAAAAAGTTCTCAAAATCGGACCCTTTATATGTTGTTTGCTTTAATCTTAACCGTTAAATGTTGGACTAAGGAAACAATTCCCAAATTTTGTAAAAAAATCCCACATCGAAATTGGTTTAGAGTTTCGGATTTTATAGAACCCCCAAATTCACAATTGAGACGGAATAGATAACATATTCACAACAAAGCTCGGAATTGGGTTTTAAGCAAAGTGACTGACTACAATTGGACACTTTAATCTAAATCTTTGTCGAGTTAAGAGTCTAAAATTTTCTTTTGTTTTTGTGCTGAGTTGGGGTATTTGAGGAGCAAGGTGCTTTCAATTCCATTCTCGATCAGTGGCTGCGCATAAGAAAGGTAAACATATTCCTTTCTTTCATTTTTATAGTTCTTTTCCATTTTTCTATATGTATATATGTCTATGCGTTCATGTGCTTATGTGTTTGGTTTCCTGTTAGTTTAGTTTAGTTTAGTTTAGTTTAGTCTTTATCATGTCTAATATTAGTTTAGTATTTATTATGTTTAGCTCAATTTACGTCATGACTAAATAATCCTATTTGTTTTAGCTTAGCTTATGACGTTAATAGACCTGTATAGACTAGATATTGCTTAGAATACTAGTTGACTGGTATGTTCACATGTTTGTTTCAGCATGACTAGTTTGTTAGGCTCATATATGGGATTAGAATAGTTTAGTTTTATTTAAGTGTTGTCTGCTATGTGACTAATACCTCAATTAGTTTGTTAATCACGGGAGGCAATATATGAACATGTCTTGACTGTATCAAGGTTATGTATGCCTAAGTGTTGGTTAAAATATGAGATTTAAGTAGTTTAAACTTAGAGCCCGTTTGGATTGGCTTATAAGTTGGCTTATAAGCTGTTTTCAGTTTTTTTGAGTGTTTGGCTGGCCAGCTTAAAGTCATTTTATGCTTAAAATAAGCTCAAAAAAATAATTGGACCCATTTGACTTAGTTTATCTAAAGCAGCTTATAAGCTGAAAACAGCTTATAAGCCAAAAAAAAATAAGTTGGACTACCCCAACTTATTTTTTTCAGCTTATAAGCTGCAAACAGCTTTAAGCTGTAAGCCAATCCAAACGGGCTCTTAGTACAATATCCTGTTAAGTGTTCCTACATGCTCATTGGATGAATAATGGTTAAATGACCGCATATTGGTCTAGTTAAAATGTTCTAGGCTTGAACTTTGAGACTATTGATCTAATCTGTTTTTGATAAATATCTTAACTGTGTAGTGCCTTGTTTGGAACCATGTCTCCTTGCTAGATATAATAAGTGGCATGACTATGATTTTATAGCCTAAATGATTCCTGTGTATCTGAGATATTGCTTTTAAATGTTTCTTTCTCTATGTACCTCACATGCCTGCTGAACTCAATCTCATTGGCCCTGTCTATCTGAACATTGCAATGCATCCACATTAACATGCTATACCCTTTGAATCATCTTGTGCCATGCCCTGTCTGTCAAATTGCCCAAAATGATATATGCATTAATACCTTGCACTTATCAGAATAACTTGTGCCATGTTAAGTCTCAGCCTCTGTCTTGCCCTGAAATACTGAATCCATGATCTTGTGATAAATATATATGAGGTGCAGTTTGATGTTTTAAATGATTTGAGCATAAGTGAAGGGTCTGGTATATGGTTTTGATTAGGTATCACTTAGGGATAGGGGTTTGGTTTTGCCTTTGTTAAAGTTGTGCCCTTATGTGTCCCTATTTTGCCTAATTTTAGCCTGTGTGTGCCAATGTTGATTCACATATGATTCAAGTCATCTTGTTTTATGAAAATGAACCTGTTTGTTTGAATATTTGTTCGAAAGATCCTAAAAATGACCTTAGGCCTTTATGTGGTCTGGAGATGACCTGTTGTGATCCCATTCTTACCTTATGATTTTTTTTACGTGCATATCATGAGTTAGCTTTGACCCTGCTTTGTCTATTTGGTCCTTTAGAGGTCTGATGAGCATGTCTTAACTTTGCAGTAGCCTCACTGTGTGTCAAAAGCTTTACTCTCAAATGTTTTCTTTTACCTTCCTCTATGTTTTGTACACTTTGTTTGTTGGCATGGTTTAACTTCATGACATGTGTGAAATTAGTTTCTTACACTGTAAACCCTCTACCTATGTTGCTATGATAGAATTCTGCAGTTTAAGTTGTCCTGCGCTTGCTTTGTTTAAGTTTGAAGTCAAGAATTGTATATCTATGGACTAAATGTTTGAACATAACATGTTAAACTTCAGTAGGGATTAAGTGCATCAAATATGAACCATGTACAACCTGATATATGCCAAACCTGCATCGCTTCATGTCTATTCCTATCCTTAGTTTTGTTTTTGCGTTGCTACTATGGCTAATATATGCCAAGTATACAAAGTATGCCTTTGACTATATACACCTAAGATGTATATAAGAGAGTATACAAGGTATACCATTAAATTGGATTGGTTAGTTTTTATCCTGCATACTCTATGGTAAGGCTTTGGGACTGTCTCTCTATTTTTTTTCTCATTGGGCTTGTCTTCTTCATCTGAGCTTAGATCTGGGCCCATTGCTTTATAATCTGATACTTGGGGCCTGTTTTCTTTGTGATTGTTGCCTGTTTGGGCCTGTACGTTTAGTGAGTTTCCATTTCACTACATACAATGTATATACTTAGTACACGTGTAGAAATACATGATTTATACGTATTCGTATTTATTACTTAGATTCTTTATTTTTGTTGATTAAGTTTAGATACCTTCTAACCACTATTTCCCTTTTCCCCCCTTCTTTGTTTGCATGAATAGTTGACATGGGCCACTTGGGCTGTCTCTGAAAAATCTGTTGGGCCAGAGGCCCAACTCATTTTTATTTCTCGAGTCCGAAACCAAGACGACAAATATTGAAGGCCCAGCCATGGGTGAAAATGGCAATTGGTGGACTTGGGTAGACCCACCAGCTTAACTCTCCCTTTTTTTTTCTTTATTTCATATTAGTATACCATATGTATGTGTTGTATATGTAAACAACTTGTAGTATATTTGTTACACCTCGGAACTTTGGGTTGCTATGTGACGAAGGGACCAACGTAAATTTTCAAAGAAGTTAAAGGCAAGGGAGAAAAGTCTGTTAAATGAAACTTCACCACAGTCCTGCGAAAACGGGGTTCGACGGTCGTCCTTTGTACCGTCGAACAAGTTGACGCCCCGTCGATGGCACCGTAAAACTGAGATGGAGCGAAGACCATTCGACGAATGGGTCGACGCTCCGTCGATCAGTTTGACGGACCGTCCTTCTCACCGTCGAATAAGGAGAAATGACAGATTGTTCACTGGAAATTTGACGATATCGACGGTCAGATCGACGCCTCGTCGATCCAATCGACGCTCCGTCGATCGCACCGTACATCACGGACGGGACTGATTTCATGATTTAATATAAGACCCCTCCTCCATTTTTATTTTATTTCATCTTCCACTCTCCTCTCTCTAAGAACTCTCTAAGGAATCAAAGGAAATCCATGGTCAACTACACCAAATACATGAAATCAAGTTTATGAAACCCATTAAAAGTTCATCTAAGCCAAGAAAACTCAAGAAGAGTGAGTTAGGGTTTTGGTGCAAGAAGAGAAGTTCCACTCAAAGGTTGTTCCTCCATCATTTAAGGTGAGTTTTATGACCCTTTTTAAATGGTTTGAGTGGTTGAAAGTTGAAACACTTGAATTGTGGAAAGACATAAAAATTGGGTCATGAATGTGTGAATAGTGAATGATGCGAATTATGGATGTTGGTATGCTGTGATTGTCAATATGTCATAAGTGACATTGAGATCATGAAATAAGTATTATATATGAGAAAACGCGATAACGAGTTATAATCATAATTGTGGAGAAATTTAAAAGAAATGGTGAATTGTGGTAAAAGTAGATAAATGACGATTGTTGAGGCTATGTTGTGGATGTTGTTATTAACGTTGGGAGTTGATATAAAATATGGAAAAAGTAGTATAAACAAAGGAAGTGCTGCCCAATTTTTTCCTAGAAATAGTGAACTGATTTTTTTAGACGATTAACTAATGTTAGTGCGAATTCTCTCTTGAAGGTAGAAACGTGATATCGAGGGAGAACAAGCAACCGATAGCTTAGTAAGCGACAAAGGTATGTGAGGCTAGTCCCTTCCTTCTATGGCATGAATCCTATAATGTAACTTTCTTTCTTCTCTATGAATCTCTTAAGTTTCTTAAGGATACGAGCTGATGTCCCTAATTTGATACACAAGGTAATGAGTTAGAGTATAGGAGTTCTAAGTGTTCATAATATGATGTCATTATTGTCTACACTCACCTCATATACTATTCCCTTCAAGGTGAGGCAGGATGTTAATGAGTGCCCATAATGGAATCGGGGATCACGACCTTACGTCACCCCGATAAAGCATTGTTAACTGTAATGACCCAGCTAGGGGACTGTGACGGGTACCCGGGGCTAGCCACCGAGCACCACTCGTGCTACTACTTATCTTGCTCATTTAATGGTCTTTTATCAGCTTTATACTCAAATTGTAGGAAAATCATATTTTATATGGAGACATAAATACTTTTTATATACATTTGCCTCTCGGCCATCAAAATAATATATAAATATAATAGCATCTCGGGAGACCATCTAATCCACACTACGCATCTACGAGCCTCTACTGGAATGCTAAACACAAGGATGGGACAAGACCCCGTCATGCCCAAAAATACATATACATGAATATATACAAAAGAATCGTCATAAGTACCTCCGAACAATGGAGAGCTTTCAATCAGCTGACGGCTACTGCTGGTCTGGGTCGAGCTCTCCTCCCTGTCTACCTGTGGGCATGATCACAGCGTCAAAAGAAAATGGACGTCAGTACGAACATTGTACTGAGTATGAGAGGCATAAACAAAGAAATAGAACAATGACATAATGGAAATATCAATATGGAACATCTATATCTGACGGTCATGTATAAAAGAATTAAGTCATGCTGTCTTACTCATACTCGTCATCATATCATGTATGCACAATGTATAAGCTGCCCGCCCATATAGGCGCGGTGTAGTAATGTATAAGCTGCCCGTCCATATCGGATCGGTGTGATAATCAAAACATTAGCCTGTGTCCAGGCCTCCCGCGTCCGGGGTATCATCTCATGCTGCCCACTAGTGGTGTCTGCCCATGCCATTTGGCTATGGTGTATCGTATAGCTGCCCGCCTTAGGGGTGAATGCCCGGCCAATTAGATGCGGTGTTATATCATCGTCATCATACATGCTCATCATAATATACTTATCATAATACATGCATAATGCTTATGAACAACTTTACTTTATCGGGGTGACGTAAGGTCGTGATTTCCCCGATTTCATTATGGAGTAATCATTGGCATTCTGCCTCACCTTGAAGGAATTAGCATATAAGGTGAGTGTAAGCAATAAATAACATCATGTCATATCTTTTATCTTACATAGCTATTCATGGACATAGGCTTTTAGCTTTCTGGAATATAGGAACTCATGAGGAGGAGGAAAATCATGCTATGAGATTCATGCCATTAGAAGGAAAAGACTAACCTCACATACCTTTGACGTTTAACTAAGCTACCATTCGCTTGTTCCCCTTCGATATCACGTTTCTACCTTCAAAAGAGAATTCGCATTTATACTATAAGAACGCGCTACTATTTCTCGGGAAAATTGGGCGGCACCTCCTTAGGTTATACTACTTTTTCCCATATTCTATATCAACTCCCACACGCTCACAACAATATTTACAATATCGCAATCAACAATCATCATTTATATACATTGACCACAATCCACCATTTCTCTTCAATTTCTCCACATTTATGGTTAGAGCTTACTATCACGTCTCCTCATCTCTAATACTTATTTCATGGCCTAAATGTCATTTATAACGTATTCATACTCACAACACCCCAACATTTATGATTCAATCCAACTACCATCCAAACATGACACTATTCACTCATTAATGACCCATCTCCTATGTTTTTCTACAATTCAAGTATCTTACCCTTCCAATACCTTAAACAACATGTTTTAGTCATGAAACTTACCTTAGATGATGGTTGAACAAGCTTTGAATGGAATTACTCCTTTAGCATCAAAATCCTACTTTACTTCTTTTGGGTTTTCTTGAGAAAGATGAACTTTAGTGTGATTCTTACACTTGATTTCGTGGGTTATATGTAGTTGATCACTAATTTCCTTTGGTTTTCTTATGATGAAGAGTAGAGAGTATTCTAGAGACTTCTTGAGAGAAATATCGTGGAGTTGAAATGAATTGAATGAGGTTAGGCCTCCTTTTAATGACTTAAAATCTAATCCGGAATGAACAGTGGCTGAAGTGCACAGTGGTCGTAAACCCAGTTTACGGTCCGTATTTCAGTTTACGGGCCGTATATCGTGGTCGTATTCCTCCCGAGCGGGAGATTGATTTTGCCATTGATGTGTTGCCAGGCACTAAACCCATATCTATTCCCCCATGATAAATTAGTTGTTCTTGATGCAAAAATTCGATCTTTTTTGTGCTCTTGATATATGTTTACTGATTGTACTTGGCGATTTCAATTGATTTTTTGTTTTGTTTTTGCTTTGGTTTGCATTAATGCACAGATGATCTTTGATTTCTATCGGATTCAATTTTTTTTTGTTAAAGATCTAATCTTGCCTTTTGATTTCGAACATGGAACAATTTGTATGTTGTTTTCTCGTCCTTTAAGGTTTATGGGATTTTTCTTATTCGATTTCCCTTTTTGATTGTTGTTTATTTATATGAGATTGTCTTTTTCTGTGCCCAACTTTTGAGATAATGTTGAAAATGGGTTGAATGTGTGTATGTTAATGGAGGAAGAATATGGGTTGAATTTGTGTGTGTTAATGGAGGAAGAAAATGGGTTGGCTGATTTCTTCAAAAAATATTTATGATTGATGAAAGCAATTGAATGTTGTGTGTTAATGGAGGAAGAAAATGGGTTGAATGTATGTGTGTGTTAATGGAGGAAGAATATGAGTTGATTGATTTCTTGAAATGAAGAAGAATAAGAAGAAGGATTTAGTGATGAAGAAGATAAAATTAATAGAGAGTTTAATGGTTAATTAGAGGTTAATTTGTGCAAATATAATTAATAAAAGAAAAATCAAATGAAAAAAAAGAAAGGAAAAGTGGCACCAATGTGGCTGTGACGTGGCGCTAATGTGGCGGAGAGTGTGCAACACTCTCCACTATGCAACTGGGCATCAAATGTTTTTTGTACCACGTCAGCCGAAAAAGGGTACTAAAATACAGAAAAAATAAGGTCAGAGGGGTAATAGGTCGCCCGCAAAGGTTGGGTGCGTCATAATTAATCCGAGTATACGTTGGGAGGGTATTTGTGTATTTTCCCCTTAAGAAAATATAAATATAGTGGAATTAAACATGCCATTGGAAACAGATTACTATTTAAATATAGAAACTGATGGAAGCTTCGAAGTATTGGGAGCAATCCTAAAAGCCAGACCTAGTGAATATAGAGGTAAAAATGATTTGTTTTATGGGAAAAGGGCCTGATTTACCCCTCTACTTTGATAAAAGGTTCATATTTATCCCCCGTTATACTATCAGGGACAGGGGGTTAAAATAGGGCCAAATGTTTCAACTATTGTAACGGTAGGGGTATAAATGGGCTGATAGTATAACGGGGGGTAAATATGAACCTTTTCCCAAAGTAGAGGGGTAAATCAGGCCCTTTTCCCTTGTTTTATATATATACTAGTTATGTGAGGCCCGGGTTTACTCAAGATATAAAAGTAGATATTTTAATTAAAGAAATATAATTTATGTTAGTATAAGTGTACAACAACAACAATAACAACCATATGCCCATTGTAGTCCCACAAGTGGTAATTACGTTAGTAGTAATTAAATTTCATATAAGTATATTTTCAATATATAAAAGCAAAACTTTCATTCCACTCCTTTAATATTTTAACTTCCATTTTGATGAAATTATTTACTTCAAATCAAATGCGGAGCCAGAATTTGACATTTATAAGTTATGTATCCTAATTTTCTAAAGTTATTTAGTTCTAAATAAATAATTTATACATAGTTAATGAACTTTTAAAACAAATACATAGTTTAACTTGTGCAGCGGATGGAGTTGTTCCTCCCTTAATTAGGGATTAGAGGTTCGAACATGGATATGGAAAAAATCTTTGGAGGGAGAGCTTCCCCCGAATGGGCGCGATACAGTGCGAATTATCTGGATTAATTGGGCTCAAATGCGGATATCGAGCACCAAACAGAAAATCAAAGAACATGAAAAATGAGGTAGAAGGTTCGATAGCTTTTGAAAAGTAGACTTTAAAAACAAAAAAAGATAAATTTGACTTAAATAAATAAGATTAGGACTTAAAAGTAATTAATTAAAAAAATTTAAAAATTCCTGTGAGAACTACAAAAGTCCCTAAGTTTGCCCTTATATATAGTAATAAATATTTTTATTTTTATTTTTCTATTATATAATAAACGTGGTGGGTGGACGAACACCGCACCAAGTCTATTGTACCAAAAGTTCTGTGGATTGTACTATTGGTGACCGAATTATTCAGCCTCTCATGTGGACACGTGTGCTTACATTTTTGCTTTTCAACACCGCATTGACTGAACATGGCTACAATTTGTTGTACAAACACTATCCAAAATTGTGTGGGACCATTTTTATTGACTTTGGCGTTTGTGGAGCTATTCAATTAGCTATTAAACAGTGTACGCTTCATTTTTCTGGTGCACTTCGATTTTAATTTTTCGATATATTTATTTTATTCGTGTCTTTTTATTTATTTAATTTTGACTTTTTACGATTTTACTGAATATTTATTCATTTCTCATGTATAGACATATACACTTCAATTTTAATTCTCATGCACAAATTTATTTTCTCCGTACAATTTTACTTGTTCACTTTTGACTTTTCACGTTCTTTAAGAATTAATAAATCTCATGTGAACATATGTCATAGTGCTGAATATTTATTCTCTTCTTATATATAGACGTATGCATTTCATTTTAATTCTCCGACACATTTATTTCCGCCGTGCACTTTTACTTGTTCACTTTTGATTTTTCATATTAATGCTGAATATTTATTCTCTTCTCATGTATACATGTATGCACTTCAAATTTAATTCTCCGACATATATTTATTTTCTCTGTGCACTTTTACTTATTTACTTTTGACTTTTCACATTCTTTAAGAATTAATAAATAAAATACTCCCTCCGTCCCATATTACTTGGTCACATTATTATACTTGATTTTTCACGTTCTTTAAGAATTAACAAATGAAGTACTCCCTTCGTTTCATATTACTTGACTACATTACTAAAAATATATTCTATATTTTTCTTTTCTATTATATTTCATTTCTTTTCGCATTTAAACTTTGAAATCGTGTATTGTTGGCAGCCACAAGTATGACACTTAAAAAGGGGTACACTGGATGTTTCCCTTTGGTTCTACAGAGAAACAGTGTTAAAAGTTCTCATTTTCCATTAACCCTTGCAAACTAATAAAGAAGCTGGAATGTTCCATTTCCCATTTTCTTCCTTGTGATTCTCAATTTACCAGATTTTTCTTCTCTTTCTCCTGTCCAAGAGGGACGAACACAATAACAATAAATTATACAAAAAATCGTCTGAGTTGTACATTAAATTTAGATTTATTTCAATTATTCTTGGTTTCTTTCCTTTTTTAAGGTTGTGGGTCTACTTCATTTAACAAGTACTACTACTTGGTTTGTCACCTATTCTCTATACACGTGTATACCACTTTTACCTTATCATATTTGTTTACTTCTACACTTCATTTTATTCCTCTATTATAGAAAGTACATAAAATTATACTCTAAGCAGGGACTAACATGTGTACATTTCAGAAGTTTAACATTAATTTTACCTCTTGTGTGTTTACTTTTTAAGTCCTTACGTGTTCCTTTTATTTTCTTAATTTGGCATATACTCCTCTTTCTCAATTTAAGTGTCTATATTTGACTAGACACTGAGTTTAAGAAATAAACATTGCGAGAAATAAATTCTTACTAAACATATAGACGACGTTCTTTAAGAATTAATAAAAATGAAGTACTTCCTTCATCCCATATTACTTGGCCACATTACTAAAAATATATATATATATATATATATATATATATATATATATATATATATATATATTTCTATTCTATATCTTTCGTTCTTCTTATCTTCTTATATATAAACGCCCAAGGTGGACAAACACAATAACAATAAGTTGTACAAAAAGCAACTGAAATTGTACTCTAAGCAGGGATTAACATATGCACATTTCAGAAGTTGAACATTAATTCTACCTCTTGTGTGCTCACAGATCTGCAGTGTCTTAATTATACTTTCATTTCCTTCATTTGGCCTGTACTCCCATTGTCTCAATTTAAGTGTCCACGTTTGACTAGACATGGAGTTTAAGAAATCAAGATAGACTTTCAAATCTTGTAGTTCTAAATTAAAAACGTGAATAATATAATAAAACATTCTTTGAATCTTGTTATTATAAACTTGACATGTAGCATATTTGAATTGTTAACTTACTAAATATAAAAAGAGGCGGACATAACCAAATCAAACAAATTTTAACAACAATTGAGAAATTAAGAGGAAAAATAAGAGGAAAAGAAACAAAATATTAAGACTCACTAAGGAGAGCTGCTTCGTGGTTCATATAGTTGGTACTCTGAATTTGAGATTTTGTTTTAATTTTTCCTTTTAAATTAGAGATATGCTATTAATTTTGATGAGTTTATTCTACAAATTTCTTTGTTAATTAGATCTAACGCAGTGTCTACAAGTTTCAATTGCTGGTCTTTTGTGATTTTATTTATCAGACAAAGAAAAGCACAACTCTTTTTCATTTCTTTACATGATGAAATTTGCTCTGTTTTAACTTTCACATGCAGCATTTTAGATTTGTTTATATCAGTTAGAGCATTTTAGATCTTAATTTCGGAAGAAGGTTAAAGATTCTTAATAGCTTTCACTGTTCCATGATCTTTCTTGCAGGGTCCGTATTTTTCTTTTGATTAGAATGTAGCTTTCGGTGTTGCTTTGATTATGTTTAGGATTTTCATCTTACAGTTTGCACCATGTAACTTCTAAGATCAAGTTCAAATTGTCTATCCTGTACTTTCTTAGGTTCAAGTGATCATTATGGTTCCCAAGAACTTTAGAGGCGCCAGGAAGGTTTATTTCATTTACTGATCAGTGATTTCTTTTTTGTCCAGTATTATCAGCAAGCAGTGACAACAGGCTTGTAATGAATAGAGTAATCATGGTGCTTGTGACTATTTGGTGGCCTATCTGGCTTGAGGAGCTGAAAATATATTGAAACGTCTAATAAGAAGAAACAAAATGGACTCTGAGAACTAGAACACGTAAAATGATCAAGACAAGACTCATCAAAGAGGCGCAGAATCAGAAACCACCACAATCTTCAGGTAAAACAGATCAAACAGGAATCCTAAGAACAAAAGGAAGGACGAAGAAAATGAAAACGATTAAAATTGAAAGGATAACGAAGAGTCCTCATGTTTTTTGGTCTATAAAGCTTCATAAGAAAAGTGTACACCATTTTAATAATGCACTATCAAGGGGCGGGCAAGGGCACTGTATCAAAATATTGATCTGCTCCGTGGTGCTTTCAGTTATATATGAAGTCATATAAATAAATAAAAATTCTACTATGAAATAGTTGCTTGAAATCATACCATAAGTACAAAGATGGAATGAGCAATTGTACCAAAGAGTTGGAAACTTTTAATGAATGATCTGGTAGAAAAACAAAAGCTAACTTTAGGTGTAAGTATATTTGAATTATTTGGCAGAAAGGAACCACGCTTATGTATGTAATACAAGGTTAGGATAAATAGCAAGGTGTAGGAAAACTAATTCTTAGAAAGGTACATGAGAACAGTCACATTGCACGTTTGTGGTTAGAATTACATATCTTTCATACCAAAAAACATTGACTTTTCACTTCGGTGCTATTGAGAAGAAGATCTAATATCACTATTGGAGATGAAAATTGTTGGCATGTTATGGTAATTCAGGATTATCTAAGAAAAGTTTACAAAGGATCAGTTTCAATGATTGTTAACTATACAGAAAGAGAGAGTAAAGTAGTAAGAAGTTAGACGCTAGAAAGGACTTTAGATAGGAGAGTAAGAACTAGATGATGGTCGTTATTTCGAGACAAAGAAAATACTATGTTGATGACTTGAATGTTTTGTGGTACGAATATACTTTTGACTCAACTCTCATAGATTTATTTGTATTTCGTTTTAAGTTGTAATTAGATATAGACTGACCATCTCTTCTTAATTTACATGTCTAATGATTTTGTATTAAAAAAAATTACATGTCTAAATTATTATCTCTTCTTAATTACAGGGGCATCATACAATAGAGAAGAATATCAACTCAAAAGTTTCCATCATTTCATGACAAGGTAATTTTATTAGTTGAATACAAAATTACAAGATGTTTCAAATATCTTAGAACTAAGTCGTTTATAGGTCTCCTAATCTTTTTGACGTTTAAAGTGAAGATACCAACTGCTCTTTAACAAGCGATTGAATCCAAAAGATTTTTTGTAGACTTTCTTTTTTCCATCTGAAGCCATTGAAAATCAGTTTGTTAGAAGAAGATGTGGTCAAAGTTGCTGTAATTGTTTGACGTTGCTGTGAAATTAACAGTGCAATTAAAGGCTGAAATTTGAAGTAAGACTTCTACTACTATTTTTTTTGTTGTCGGTACAGAGTTTACGAAATTATATTTCTCGAAAATATGGCCACTAACTCACAACTTGAGGGGAGGTGACAGAGAAAAAATGTTCAAATTGCAAAGGCAGAATAACAAGCAGGCGTTATCAGGCGATAGGGTTGATTTCATATTTCTCCAACTTCCAAGCACTTCAGGTACAATTTCACATTGTTTCAAACCTTAGAATACACCTTTTCTTGAAGAAGAACTTCAGCGTTCTGTTTTGTGCAATGATAATAATGGGCAGTAGCTGATTTTGTTGTTGTATTTGTATTCAACAGTTGTTTTGAATTATTAGGATGTGTTATTTTGTGCAGATAGCATTGTTGAATATTGTGAACTGATTAGGAAGAAGGCATACGGACTTCTATATGTGCAAATGTTTCGTTAGAATGGCAAGCTAGGCCGGTGAAAATCTATGACGTAATCGTAGAGCTATCAAGTTAATTTGCTATGCTAGAATTGATTTACTCGGGCAAATTTGCTAATATTTTTGGGAATCGAAAGCTGGAAATTTTTGTTTGATAGTTTGGTGTTAGGTTCAGAAGAGAGTATGACATTAATCGACACTTTTTTTTTCAATAAATAACTTATTTCCTACTTATTTCTGGCATGGTGGCTTTGTGTTCTCGCCATTTTTTGTTAATTTTTAATTAATATTCCATTCTACATATTTCTTCACCTTTTATTCAGTCGTTAGCTTTGTTATTTGTTGTTAGACATGTCTCCTAAACGATTATCAATGACAGATAATTTTGTCATCTCAAATTGAAGAGGCAGAGGAAGATGGATTCGCTAGTTTGAAGCTCCATTTAATAATTGTAGCGCAAGTTTTCTAGATATAATTAAGAAGAATGTACAAAAATTCAGCGTTTTGGTAATGTTACTGAAACAAAATGTTTCTCAAATGTTTATTGCACACATACATAAACTTGTACAGAGTGCATTTTTTTTTTTTTTTTTTTTTTTTTTTTATGTTACTGAAATGAAGTAATGACTGTTTATATTGCATATGTAGAAGCTTGAACTTCTATACAGAAGTCTTGTGACCTTAAATGACAACGTAATTCTTCGTTGAGTTGGGCAGTTCTGCCCGTGCCATACCTTTCTAGTATATATATATATATATATATATATATACTAGTTATGTGAGGCCCGTGTTAAGCCCAAGCCCAAACTCAAGATATAAAAATAGATATTTTAATTAAAGAAATATAATTTGTGTTAGTACAAGTGTACAACAACAACAATCATATACCTATTGTAGTCCCATAAGTGGATAATTACGTTAGTAATAATTAAATTTCATATAGATATATTTTCAATATATGAAAGCAAAACTTTAATTGCACTCCTTTAATATTTTAACTTCCATTTTGATGAAATTATTTACTTCAAATCAAATGCGGAGCCAGAATTTGACATTTATAAGTTATGTATCCTAATTTTCTAAAGTTATTTAGCTCTAAATAAATAATCTATACATAGTTAATGAACTTTTAAGACGAATACATAATTTAACTTGTACAGCGAATGGAGTTGCTTCTCCCTTAATTAGGGATCAGGGGTTCGAACATGGATATAGAAAAAATCTTTGGAGGGAGCGCTTCCCCCGAATGGGCCCTATACAATACGAATTATCTGGATTAATTGGGCTCAAATGCGGATATCGAGCACCAAATAGAAAATCAATGAACATGGAAAATGAGGTAAGATGTTCGATAGCTTTTGAAAAGTATACCTTAAAAACAAAAAACAAAAAAATTGACTTAAATAAATAAGATTAGGACCTAAAAGTAATTAATTAAAAAAATATTAAAAAATTTGGAAATTCTTGTGAGGACTACAAAAGTCCCTAAGTTTTCCCTTATATATAGTAGTAACATATATATATATATATCAGTGTTGTAAAAGGCGAGAGGCATGGCGAAGCGAGGCTCTACTGCCTTTTATGGCTGTGGCGAGCTCACCTTCAAAAGGCACGCCATAGGCATCATCAAAGGCGCTAATGGCGCCGAGGCGAGGCGCCAGTTGTGGCGAGGCGACAGTCCTTTTTTTAAAAGAAAAACAATTAAAAGAAATGGAGGGCTTAAATGAAACTTATTTTCAAAACAAACACAACAACTAGGGTTTTTTTTTCTCCTCTGTTTTTTCCTTCTTCTTTTTCTGTTTTTTTCCCCTCTGTTTTTTTCTCCTCTGTTGTTTCCTTCTTCTATTCTCTTCTTCTTTTTCTGTTTTTTCTCCTCTATTTTTTTTTTCTCAACAGCACCAGTGAGGCAGTGGCTGTTTTGCTCCTGTTTTTTTCTGTTCAATAATTGTTTAACTTTTGTTGACTCATTCAAGTTCTAGACTTTTAGTATCTACTATCTACTTTTAATTTTTGAATTGAAATATTTGCAAATATGTTATTGCTAGTGAGATTTTGATTATTTACATATGCAATTAAATATTTTAATTTTTTGGTATTTATTGGCGCCGCACTTCAAAAAGGCGAGGTCCTTGCCGCGTGCCTCGCCTGGCCCTTGTCGCCTTTTGTCGCCTCGCGCCGTCCAAAACACTTATATATATATAAGGTAGTACTAGCAAAAGTACATCAGATGAGGAGGGAGCTCCTGCTATGTTACATCTTTAGAGAATCCAAAAATTCCCAAAAATGCTGGAGACTCAATCAAGCTGCTCTTGCACCAAAAATGTAAATTTTGTATGCATTTGTACTTTATAATAGAAGAGTGTTTCTTTTCCCCTAAGAAACATCTTTTATTCCTCTCAAGCCTAATGGTCCACATGGTGCATAAGGATTGTCCTTCAAACCTGCTTCATTTTTCTTTCAATTTTGTGTCCTTGCCAAGCTGATGATGAGCATTTAACATTGGAATCACCCAAGCAACCCAAAAAAATGTTAAGAAGTACGGTTCATTTTTGCTGAAATATTCGATGACATGAAAAAGAGAGAATAAAGAGAAGGAAGGAGATAAAGGTGCTGAAAAGCTCCTCTATGCATTCTATGAACTATTTGGTAGAAAGGAATAGTAGGACCTTTGACAGGATTGAAGATTGTACTGCTCAGATTAAAATTTATATGTATCCAAATTTGCATAGCTGAAGTGGAAGGAATGTGTAGCTAACTCTGTCAATCATCACCAACGACTTCGTTTTTGGTAGTCTCTGCTTTGGTTGCAAGCCCGCGTTCCAAAGCTTGGCAACTAGGCACTGGAAGATGTTGGTCTTAAGTCAGCTTATATTGTAGAGAAAGCTGGGCTACTTATAAGTTATCAGTTTCATGGAGCTTTTGTTTGTTTGTATTCCATTAAACTATCTAATTTAGTCATACAAAAAGGGTGAAATGAGATTTGCTGTGATTTTCTGGGTTTTGGCGTCTGCTTTCTTTTAGTTTCTCCATAAGCTGAGACATTTTTAGTCCTGTGTCAATTTCGGTATGGTGCGAGTGTGTCTCATCTTTTCATTTTCAGCTCAGTGATGTTAAGTTTTCTTTATATTGTTGTCAATTCATTTTATGTGCTCAAGGACCTTTTATTCTCCTTATTTTAGATTTATATGAAATTAATATCGTTTATTAGAACTCTGAATGATTCAATATTTTTCTGTATGAGCTGCAGGAGCTGCAGGTCTGGTTGAAAGACCTTGGAAAGTAGCAGATGCTAGATTTGTTAGAAGGATAAGTTAAGTACAATTATCTTAGCTTTCGTCTTATCCAATTTAGGTGTTAGTCAGAGCATTCATAATGAACTAGTATAGAACTACTTGTTAGGTTTTTGGGTTTTCCCTTCCTATGTGGAATTGGATTAATAAAACTCAATCCAATTTGGACCAGACCAATTTTGTCCAAAATTTTCTCTATATATAGGATCAATTTAGGTCTTATTTTAACAACACAAGAGTGAATTCATAGCCGTCATATAGAGAGAAAAACGTGAGAGAGAAAGCAGATTTTCATCCAGAAATTTTTTGCTACAACAGTTCGCTTTAAATTACGTTTCTCGATTCGTTAACCGTTGGATCGTGCTGAAATTTGAACTGGGGGTTCTCAAAGTGGTATCAGAGCTTGTGGTTGTATTTGGTTGTGTCAATTGTCTATTTGAATGATGGAGGCAAATATGAGCAAAATGGTTTGTTTAAATGGCAGTAATTACCATATTTGGAAAAGCAAGATAAAAGATCTTCTATTTGTCAAGAAATTGCATTTACCTGTGTTTGCTTCTAAGAAACCTGAGTCTATTGAAGATGAAAAGTGGGAATTTGAGAACTTACAGGTTTGTGGCTATATTAGGCAATGGGTTGAAGATAATGTTCGAAATCATATTGTGAATGAGACAAATGCTAAAAGCTTGTGGAAAAAGCTCGAGACACTTTATGCTTCAAAGACTGGCAATAATAAGTTGTTCCTACTGAAACAATTGATGAATATTAGATACAAAGAGGGCAGCCCTATTTCTGATCATATCAATGATTTTCAGGGTGTCCTTGATCAGCTGTCTGGAATAGGTGTCAAGTTTGATGAAGAAATACAGGGACTTTAGCTTCTTAATACTCTGCCAAACTCTTGGGAAACTCTTCGAGTTTCTTTGATTAATTCTGCTCCCAGTGATGGTGTAACTATGGAATATATTAAGAGTGGTGGTTTGAATGAAGAGATGAGAAGAAGATCTCAAGCTTCGTCTTCTTCAACTTCACACTCCGATGTTTTGGTTATTGAAGACAGGAGGAGAAGTAACTTCAGAAGTCAGAATGACATAGACAAAAGTAGAAGCGAGTCAAGATCCTCCAGGTACAAGACTCTTACATGTGACTATTGTCACTTGAAAGGGCACATCAAGAAACATTGCTACAAGTTTAAGAGAGACCAGAAAAGGCAAAAGAAAGAAGACGATAATGAAAATCGTGTTGTTGTTGTTGCTGAAAATGATCTTTTTGTTGCTTGTGGTAAAAATGATATCAATCTTGTTTGTGATGAGTCTACCTGGTTTGTGGATTCAGGTGCCACTTCTCATGTCATGCCAAAGAAGGAATTATTTTCTTCTTATACTCCGAGTAATTTTGAAAATTTATGAATGGGCAATGATAGTGAGGTTGAGGTACTTGGTATTGGCACAGTCTGCTTGAAAAGTAAGAACGGTTCGAGGTTAGTTCTTAACAATGTCAAGCATGCTCCAAATGTTCGTCTTAATTTAATTTCTGTAGGAAAGCTTGATGATGATGGTTATGATCAAACCATTGGTGGTGGCCAGTGGAAGCTTCTTAAAGGTTCAATGATTGTGGCTCGAGGTAACAACATATCCGACTTGTACTTATTTCAGGGCTCCATTTGTAGTGACTCAATAAATTTGGTGGAGAATGATACTTCATCAGAGTTATGGCATAGAAAACTGAGTCATATGAGCGAGAAGGGGATTGATAACTTGGCTAAGAAGAATTTGCTTTCTGGAGTGAAACAAGCAAAGTTAAAGAGATGTGTTCATTGCTTAGCCCGGAAACAGAAAAGAGTTTCTTTTCAGAGTCATTCACCTTCAAGAAAGCTTGATTTGCTGGAGTTGATACATTCTGATTTGTGTGGTCCTTTTAAAGTAAGCTCTCGTGGTGGTGCACTTTACTTTGTGACTTTTATTGATGATCATTCTCGAAAGCTTTGGGTATTTCTTTTGAAGTCCAAGGATCAAGTACTTGATGTATTCAAGACTTCTCAGGCCTTGGTTGAGAGACAGATAGGGAAGAAACTAAAATGCATCCCCTCAGACAATGGTGGTGAATACATTGGTCCGTTTGATAATTATTGTAGACAGCAGGGTATTCGGCATTAGAAAACTACTCCAAAGACTCATCAGTTAAATGGTCTAGCAGAGAGGATGAATAGAACTCTAGTTGAGAGGGTTAGATGTTTGCTTTCAGATGCCAAGTTGCCAGATTCATTTTGGGCAGAAGCACTTAATACTGCTGTTTATGTTATCAATTTATCTCCTACTGTTGCTTTGGATAGTGATGTCTCTGACATAGTTTGGTTTGGTAAGGATGTTTCTTATGCTCATCTGAGAGTCTTCGGGTGTAAGGCCTTTGTGCATGTTCCTAAGGATGAGAGGTCAAAGCTGGAAGTTAAAACTAGGCAGTGTATCTTCATTGGTTATGGTCAAGACGAATTTGGCTATCGTTTCTATGATCCAGTTGAGAAGAAACTTGTTAGAAGCCGTGATGTTGTGTTCTTTGAAGACCAAACAATTAAAGATTTTGACAAAGCTGAGAAGGTTGATTCTCAGAGCAATGAGATCTTAGTTGATGTTGATCCAGTTCCTGTGACTATTGCACTTGAAGAAAATTTTCAAAATAATGAAGATCAAGTTGATAATGAAGATGGTGATCATGTTCAGAATGACCAGCATGATGTTGTTGATGCTCTAGTGGAAGATGACGTGGTTGGCCAGCAACCAGTTGTTACTGATGTTCCAGAGAGTTCTCTCAGAAGATCTATTAGAGAGAAAGTACCTTCATCTCGTTATTCTCCCAATGAGTTTGTACTCTTGACTGATGGGGGAGAACCTGAAAGTTTTGATGAGGCCATGGATAGTGAAGAAAAAGAAAGGTGGTTTGATGTTATACAAGATGAGATTAAATCCTTGCATGATAATCATACATTTTATCTGGTTAAGCTTTCTAGAGATAGAAAAGCTTTGAAAAATAGGTGGGTTTTTAGGGTGAAACATGAAGATGGTAACCCATTTCCACGGTACAAGGCTAGATTGGTTGTCAAGGGCTTTAATCAGAAGAAGGGAGTTGATTTTGATGAAATCGTTTCTCCATTTGTGAAGATGTCATCTATTTAGGTTGTCCTAGGCTTGGCTGCGAGTCTAAATTTAAAGTGTTTCTTGATCGCCAGGATGACGGTTTCCTCCACATAGTCGGGAGGGGGAGAATTGTTAGGTTTTGGGGTTTTCCCTTCCTATGTGGAATTGAATTAATACACCCAATCCAATTTGGACCAGGCTAATTTTGCCCAAAATTTCCTCTATATATAGGATCAATTTAGGTCTTATTTTAACAACACAAGAGTGAATTCATAGCAGCCATATAGAAAGAAAAACGTGAGAGAGAAAGCAGATTTTCGTCCAGAAATTTTCTGCTATAGTAGTCCGCTTTAAATTACGTTTCCCAATTTGTTAGCCGTTGGATCGTGCTGAAATTTGAACTGGGGGTTCTCAACATCTGGTTCTTCTATTTCAATGGTGAAGATCGGATTTTGTCGTCTGTATCTCCATTTTTCGAGTACGAACAGTAGCTCATTTTTGGGGGTGATTTCTCTCCTTTCTTCGCTAGTTATGGTGCTATCTTTTATGTATGTTGCTCCGTGCTTAGCTTTGTTGTTGTAGCCATTTGGAGAACATTGTTGTAACTCTTGTTGTTTATAGTGGAGCTTTTGTGGACCAGAGGTCCCGTGAATGTTTCCTCTTCACATTGAAGGGGTTTTACCACGTAAATTTGGTGTCTCTTCCATTCGATTTATTTTTGCTTGCTTTGCTATTTTATTGTTTGTATAGCTGCTGCCTGGATTTCCATTTGTGCTAGTGTTTATTGTCTTATCTTCGTTCAAATAGTGTGCGAAGTTTCGACTTGGGTATTTCTTCTGTTGTTACCTCGTCGTGCAATTTAGTTATTACTTGTTTCTTTCCAACATATTGGGTTAAAACGGCCCAAAGATACTCTCAACATGATGTGATATTGTCCGCTTTGGGCCAAGCCCGCACGATTTTCCCCAAAAGGCCTCACATCATTAAGAGTATTCAACTCCTTATAAGTAGCTCCCTTTTCTTTTCAGCTATTAATGTGGTACTTTGTTCGCACACCCAATAATCTCTCCCTTGAACTAAGTTCCACATGGCTCATTATCATATCACGATCAGAGATTCAACATGTCTGTGTGTCACCCACATTGTTAGAGTATTTACGGTCACCGAAGCTCAAAGGCTATGAATGCGTCTTCAAAGCTACGGGTAAAGGTTGTAAACCGGCCCATAGATAGGCAAAGGCACTAAGCCGGGCCCACGCCACACTCCGCCATCTTCATACTCGTCTCGCCAAACCATTGGCTGTGATACCAGTTGTTGGGCTTGGCCCAAAGCGAATAATATTACATCATGTTAAGAGTATCTTTGGACCGTTTAGCCCAACACTACTATAGGCTTGTGAAGAATCATTCCCCACACATATTTTAAATTTGCTTTAGCTGTGATTCCATTAAGTTTATCTTTATAAGATCATTAGCAGTCACTTTAGCTCAATTAATAAATTAGTCCATATTGTATTCCTTGCTTGCCGTTGAAGCACATTTCTTTCCCTTCGATCTGTGTAGTGTCGGTACAGGCCAAAGTCCTAGTGGAGGTTTGAGCCTCTTTTTTTTTTTTTTTTTTTTTTGAGTAAAGTGGAGGTTTGAGCCTCTTATGGTAAACTCTAAACGAAGTAAGGAAATAAAAGGTGAATAATCATTATGACATTATTTTCTAACAGCTAGCATCGACATTTACATTTTGTAAACCTCTAGCAACTAACTTCAGTAGCCAATAAGGAGACAAAATTGCGTGTATATAAAGAATACGTCTTTCTACAGTTGAGACAAAAAAAAAATCTTGTCAATATGCTCTGATAAATCATTTGAGCATCTTTAGTAGAAATGGATGTGTTATGCAGTTAGATTTCTAAGAGAGCTCTTTCATTTATGAAATATTCATCTAAAAAGTGTGACAGAGAATGGAGTCTGAGAAATATGGTGTTCATATGATCATATTCGAAATCCGTTATTTTGAACATCTACATCAGCTTCTAATTCTTTGGAGAAATTCATTTAACTGATACATTGGCTGAACTTTGAGGAATCTAGATTTTGAATCTTAGACCACAAAGTTGTGTCTTTTTGTTTTTGCAAAATGAATGAGGTCACGAAATGCCTCTAAAAGGGAAATGATGCAGACAGGACGGAAAGTTAACCGTGCAAATCCCAGGCATATATTATCTTCGTGACCTATATTTTGGATGCTTGATGTACCTCATAGAGTTATTCAGAGAATGAAGAAAAATGAATTTATTTGCTTTTTACTTTCATCTCTTTCTACTTCTTGCCACTTTTTTCTTTTTCTGATTCTTTGAGTGTCTATTTTACAAGCTATTTCTATTTCCTGATATTACAGGTATCAGGAGATAATTACAGATCCCAGTTATGCAGGCCAGTTTGTGTTGATGACTAACCCTCATATCGGGAATACTGGGATCAATTTCGGTGGGTTTAGCGTTTGCTTCATGACTGATTGTTATTTTTGTTCAAATAATCTTTTGTGACTGTTTTGGAGTTTCTCTTGGCAGACCATGAAGAATCGATGCAGTGTTTTCTTTGAAGGATTAGTCATTAGAAGTTTAAGTATCAGGTTTGGTTGTTATGCCCTGCTTTCCAAATCAGGCTTCAAACAGTATGGTGTTTATACTTAAACTGTTGTATATTTTTTAGCACCTCAAATTGGAGATGCACAGAGACACTTGGTGACTATTTGGCTAATTCTCTGATATTAGCCACTCTATCATGCAACAGATGATGTCAACACTCGAGCAATTACGCGGAGATTGGGAGAAGACGGAAGCCTCATTGGAGTCTTGAGCACATATAATTCAAAAAGTGACGAAGAACTTATCGAAATGTCCCGTACATGGGACATTATGGGTAAGTTACTGGTCTTGTTTCTTCCTGATTTGGGGAAATTTCAAGAAAAAAAGAATTTTATTATTAATGCATTACGGTTGTGTAGGTGTGGATCTAATAAGTGGTGTTTCATGCAAATCTCCTTACGAATGGGTTGATAGAACAGGCTCAGATTGGGAGTTCAATGATAATGGAAGAAATAAAGAAACTTTCAATGTCAGTATTGTTAGAGTTCTATTAGATTCTGGAAAAGAACATTGTTTCTGTGAGCAAACTAATTCTTTTTACCCCTCCGGTGGATTAAGGTCATTGCATATGATTTTGGAATCAAGCATAATGTACTGCGGCTCTTAGCATCCTATGGTTGTAAAATCACCGTGGTTCCTTCAACATGGCCCGCATCTGAACCTCTAAAGATGAAGCCTGATGGGGTTCTTTTCAGCAACGGGCCAGGAGATCCCTCTGCAGTTGAAGCGATAAAAGAACTTACAGGAAAAGTTCCTGTTTTTGGTATATGTATTGGTCACCAGTTTCTTGGTCAAGCATTGGGAGGTAAGACATTCAAAATGAAATTTGGTCACCATGGAGGAAACCATCCGGTTCGAAACCTTCGAAATGGCTGTGTTGAGATCAGTGCCCAAGTATATGCTATAGAAAACTCTAGCTGATTGCTGCCATGTTGATTTCAAATGTTCTATACAATTGCACCTCAGTTCATCAACATTTACTTCCCTTAATTATGGTCAGTGCATATTGAAGTGATGACAGTCTAGTCTTTTAGTTTAAATAAGAGCTCTGTGTACTCCAGATGTGTAGCTTGTAGTTCAGGTCTGTGCACTTTTGATCATTCTGATTGAATTTTCACAAATTTAATGAACTTTTAAGTGCTAAACCATTTAAGTATTGGTGTGTTAAGTGTGCGCTGTCTCCATATTTGAGGGTAATATAATTTTTAAAATATGGTAAACATCACATATTTCATACATATAGGGATTAAAGACACAATTAGTTAATTGAAGATTAAATGTGCGTAACCGCATTTTATAAGGAACAAAAACCAGAATTTAGCAATAATTGAGGGACCAAAAGTGGAATTATCCCTAAATAAGACAGACTTCAGATGTGTAGCTTGGGTGTTCGCTTATAAATAATAGTAATAAAAGTTGAACATTTTATAATCTTGATGAATTTCCATTTGCAGAATCACAACTATGCTGTTGACCTCGAGTCTCTTCCCGAGGTTGTAGAGGTGACTCATGTAAATTTAAATGATGGAAGTTGTGCTGGTCTGGCCTCCTTTAAGATGAAGCTCATGTCACTTCAAGGGCCTCATGATTCCGATCCTGGTAAACATGTCCTATTTCTTGTGTACAACAAACTTAGCAAATATGTTCAGTGGCTGTCCTTAACCGTAAACTTCTAACAAATATTGCCGTCTATTATGAGGATTGACCAAAACAATAAGTAGAGTCTTGAGAACAATGATGTCACATCCAATCACTTCTAGAAAAGAAAATTTCTGAAGAACTACTTTATTTTGATTAATCCTAATCTAGGATTCTGCTGTCTAAGGGTGTGTTTGGTAGGAAGGAAAATGTTTTCTAGGAAAACAAGTGGGTTTCTTACTTATTCTCTAGTGTTTGGTAATGAAGTAAGAAAATATTATCCAAGAGCATTTATATGTAATCTAGCAAAACAACATGGGGTTGGGATGGGGTGAGGAATGTGGTTGGGATGGTCAACATTGGGGATTGGGGACGTTGGATGGGTGCGGAGGAGACCATGAGCTTGAAATGTCACTTATGGAATTTCTTTCTGTATTTCCATTAGGGAAGTCATTTTCCTCATTTTTAAGGAATTTATTTTCCTGGAGAAAATATTTTCCAGAATATTTTGACCAACCAAACATGCGAAAATTGGAAAACATTCTCTTATGTTCATGATAGCTCTCTCTTATTTCAATTTCCATTAGAACTCTTGAGACAAATAGAATAATAAAAGAGTAAAAAAAAATCAGATTAAACCTAGATTTCTGAGTGCAGCTATTTGAATCAAGGCATAATTATGTCAAAATACTCATCGCATCCGTTCTTTACCTCGGCAGTATTTAGACAATTTATACAACTCATGAAACAAGAAAAAGTGAAGGCATAAGTCAATCTATGTTGCTCAGACTCTTCAAAATTTTCGACCGGTGCATGTTGGATCCTCCAAAATTAGTCATTTTTAGGGAATTCGGCATGGGTGCGGAAACATTTTTGAAGAGTCCGAGAAACATAAAAGTCAATCACCTAGAGGCTGAAGCAGTAGTTCGTAAGATATGCTTGAAGGAACCACATTCTGAAACGGAGAAATTTGATAAGATTTCCATCAAGAAGTCAGAGCAATATGTCGTGTTGCACCGCTTCTTGCCATAAATCAAGTCAGAGCAATCCATCGTGCTGCACCTTTTTGCAATTATATTAATGGATATATATGTATGGTTCTAAGTTTTGTTCAAGTGGAGGCTGTGATCTCGTCTAGTCTCAAGACATATTACTACTAAGTATTTGTTTTGTGTAAGACTACCCTGTCTCTCTGGTCTGGTGCTTGTAATAATACACTTGTCTGTCTTGAGCAAATGTCACTTAGTGTTCTGTTTAAGTTGCTGCTGTGATTTGAGGAACTACTAGGAAAAGGGCTGTCTCTTTTCTTGCAGGATGTTATATTAACATCATACTGTTATAAAACTATATAATTGGAAATAAACAAGAGAAGCAAACTAATAACTTTGTAGAAAGGAGAGAGAGATTGTATTCACTTCTTGTTGATATCTATTACAAATTGAGAACTTAACCATCTATTTATAGAGATGGTAAATCTCTTGATGAAGTCATCAATGACAACACCAAGAGTTAAAATCAAACTTGTGTTGCTTCATTTCTTCATTTCATACATGCCACCAAATGTACATGTACCTTGCTTCATTTTCTTCATTTCATACATGCCACCAAATGTACATGTACCTATTCTTTTTAGGACATGTGGAAAATCTAGACTCTATGGACATTCATATATATATTTTATAACACTCCCCCTTGGATGTCCATTGATAGATAATATGCCTCGTTAAACCTTACTAGAAAAAAATCCAGTGGGAAAAATTCTAGTGAAGGAAAAAGAGTACATATTTCTAATAATATACATTTTGGTTGCCTCATTAAAAACCTTACAAGAAAAACCCAGTGGGACAAAACCTTGTATGGAAAAAAAGAGTACAACATGTATTAACTCCCATGATGAGAACTTCAGTCCAAGTATTTGAGTCTTCGCATTCCAATCTTGTGCACCATCTTCTCAAAAGTTTCGGTTGGTAGAGACTTGGTGAACAAATCTGCTATATCATCACTTGAACAAATCTGTTGCATGTTGATATCACTATTCTTTTGGAGCTCGTGTGTGAAGAACAACTTTGGTGAAATGTGTTTTGTCCTATCTCCTTTTATGAATCCTCCTTTCAATTGGACAATACATGTTGCATCATCTTCATATAAGATTGTGGGTATTTTATCACATTTCAAACCACACTTTTCTCGAATGAGATGTATCATTGACCTCAGCCACACAACTTCACGGCTCGCTTCATGAATAGCTATTATCTCAGCATGATTTGATGAGGTAGCCACAATAGACCGCTTAGTAGATCGCCAAGATATGGCAGCGCCCCCACAAATGAATACATAGCCTGTTTGAGATCTAGCTTTGTGTGGGTCAGATAAATACCCTGCATCGGCATAACCAACAAGATCGGGACTGCAGTTAAAATAAGCCCAAATCGATAGTCCCCTTTAGATACCTCAATATGTGTTTAATTCCGTTCCAGTGTCTCCTTGTAGGAGAACAACTATCTCTCGCTAACACATTAACTGAAAATGTTATTTCAGGCCTTGTGGTATTGGAAAGATACATTAGTGCACCAATTGCACTAAGATATGGTACTTCTGGACCAAGAATTTTCTCATTCTTTTCTTGAGGTCGGAACGGATCTTTATTCGCATCAAGTGATCGAACAACCATCGGAGTACTTAATGGATGTGCTTCATCCATATAAAATCTTTCTCTGTATAGGCAGATTGATGGACAAAAATGCCATTTGTCAAATGTTCAATTTGCAAACCAAGGCATAATTTTGTCTTTCCAAGATCTTTCATCTCAAATTCCTTCTTTAAATAATCAATTGCCTTTTTGAACTCTGCAGGAGTTCCAATAAGGTTTATGTCGTCAACATATACAGCAAGTACAACAAACTCCGATCTTACTTTCTTTATAAAAACACATGGGAAAATTGCATCATTTGTATAGCCTTCCTTTAACAAATATTCACTAAGGCGGTTATACCACATGCGCCCGGATTGCTTCAAACCATTAATAGATGACATGCCTCGTTAAAACCTTATTAGGAAAAAAACCCCGTGGGAAAAAGTCCTAATGAAGGAAAAAGAGTACACATATCTAGTAATACGCTTTGAGAGCTGCCTCATTAAAAACCTTGCCAGGAAAACCCAAATGGGACAAAACCTTGGTCAAGGGAAAAAGAGTACAGTGCGTATTTGCTCCCCCTGATTAAAGCATCACATAATTCTTGACGATGATGTAACAAATCTTGTATACCAACTTATCATATCTTGAGATTGTCAGAGCTTTTATCAGATCTGTCAAATGACCATTTGACGAACTGGTTGATGATCTGCACCTTCCTTTCTCAGATAGAGTTGCATCATCGCCGTATAATATTGTTGCAATCAGGACAAGTACATCATGACTTGCTTCATAATCTGTTGTTGTCTTTCTATGTTTTGACTGTCATGACAATAATCCTTCATGGAAATAGATAACACATCTGGATTGAATTCTTATGTCGATCAGATGAATGCCCTTGTCACACCCCGACTTTACTAGGGTGTGATGGGCACCCGACCCCATACCCGGAGCCGAGCGAACCCGCTGACTCTTATTACGTACTTAATTTTCCTTAGACTCTTGCATTAATAAGGAGTGGAAAACATAGTAAAGCTTTCAATTTTTTTTTCATCGTACTCAATCAATATAGTCTGTGATCATATGGACTTTATAACATAACATAAAATGACACATAGGCTAGTGGAGCCGTTCACAATACCGACATCCTATACCCACGACTCTGTCTGCAAAGTCTCTAACATTTATCAGACATCGTAGCATATGTACTCTGACTCGGTAGTACTCCAGGAACAAGTGGAGCTTGCTGACTCTGCGGGAATATCTTCTATATTAGCTTCAACTCATCTGGGTGTACCTGCGCGGCATGAAACGCAGCCCCCGAAGAAGAGGGGTCAGTACGAGCAATGTACTGAGTATGTAAGGCATGAACAACAATACAAGGAGAGGTACCAGTGGATATAATCACAAAGGAATCATATGGCATCTCGTATGGAACATATCATGTCATATCATATCGTGTCATATCATATCATGTCATGTCATATCATATCCTGTCGTATCATGTCATATCATATCCTGTCGTATCATATCATATCATATCATGTCATATCATAGGGAGTCATATAATGTATCATAGACTGATTGAAGTACATGTACATATGAATGCCACTTAGGGCGGAAAGCATGCATGCTTATCGGTCATATCATATCATAGCATCGAACAAGTCGGCTCACCCACATAGCGCCGAAATACGTCGGCTCGCCCATATATCCCGCGTCCGGGCATCCCGCGTCCGGGCATCCCGCGTCCGGGATGATAATGCCAGCTGACCAGGTGGCGATGAAACATGTTTCCCTTCCCCATATCCCCATATATATGTATCCCTTCCCCCCTCCCATATATATATATATATATATATATATATATATATATATATATATATATATATATATATATATATAGCATGCATGAGAGCCCAAGGAAAGTCATGTGTCTATCGGAGTGACGTAAGGTCGGTAACCTCTGTTACACCCCATTTTAACCGGAGTTAGAGCGAAGTATAACATATTGGAGATTCCTAAATTGTTTTGTTTTAAGGAGTCGCCACCTAATTAATTTAACGGTGAATTAGGACACCTAGATATTAACTAAGGTAAATCTAGCTAAACCTCCGTTAATAGTCTGCTTAATCAGTATGATTCTAGGTAAGGGTTCTATATTATCCTAAAGGGAAGGAGTTAGGCATCCTCTAGAATCCGTTAACTACGGTTGTCCGGCCAAACTTAGGTTAATTGTTTTAGGGATAAAGATGCAAATATAATATTTAAAATTCAAGAAAATAGCTTGTAAATATTGCTAAAAAAGTTTTTAAAGAAAAATATAAGAATGTTGCTTAAGATAAGAGTTAGAGAAAATATAATAATTTGCATAAAAGAAGATTTTAAATGCCATTTCGAATAAAACTTACAAAAATTGCTAAAGCTTTAAATAATAATGCTATTTAAAAATAAGATTTGCTTTGCATAAAAGAAAATCTTAGAATGCTATTTGAAATAAAGTTTATAAATGTTGCTAATAGTTTAAATGGAAGTAGCATAATGAAAATGAAATTTACGAAATATAATAATTTACATATAAATAGAAGAAGATGCGAGTTTATGCAATGTTTTACTGAAATACTTGAAATAATTCAAATGGTGAGATGTTCATTGATTTTTAGGAACAAGATACAGAATAGCCATTGAAGGTATTTCTTTGTCCTCTTCATTATTTTTTATTAACTATGCTTAACCAAAAATATATATGATTGATTCAAGCCTAAAGGGTTATTAATAGAATATACTTGAGTTCATGTTTGAGCATTAATGATGTTTTGAAGTGTTTAGATAATAAGAATAAAATGACTCTCTTTAATTAACATATATATAATCATTCTATTTTTTTGCAAATCGGTTTTCCAAACAAAATAATATTAGACATTGTAAATGATTTTAACATGAAAAGAAAAGAGTGATACTTATGAAATTAATGTTAATATTTCTCTTGAATTAACTACCCGTGACTAGAACTAAGCCTACTAATTGCTAAGGCTCATCTAAGTTAAGAGGATAAAACAAGATAAAGGGTCAGTTGCATAAATACAAGTTATATGCACAAAAATAAAATAAAAGAGGCCAACAACATCAGATGGGTCAGCCTATTTTGAGACTGCTGTTGTTGTTGCACGGGCCAAGGCCCAAATATTTTTTTTTGTTTTCTTTGCTGCGACAGGCCTGATGGGAAAATGACTCGAGAATATTATGTTGGGCTTTTAGCCCAACGTCGAATGCGGGAAGAGAACGAGTCCCTCGGACTCGTGTGCGGTAATCATGCAAAAAAATGAAAGAAAAGGATTAGGAAGCGGTCAATGAACTGTATTAAACATATAAAATATAAACTCATACGAGCCTCTCAGAAACACTTGAGTAGGATACTTATCAATCATTAACGAATGAAAGAAAAAGAAAATTATGAAATTTAAACGTATGAATTCAACTGTGCATTAAAGAAACACTGTTTAATGACCATACGCTATCTGATTTCAAAAAGTCCTCTGACTGATTTTAAGCTCCAGCATAGCGTCGAACAACAAACTTTATACTTAAACTAGACTGCACTCGATTTAACTTTGAAAACGAAAAGGAAAACTGTCCTCCTCAATTTTAAGAGACAGATTTCAGGCCCAGTTATGTTCAGTCCTAATTCAACCAATAGAATGCTTCATTCGAGAATATAGGAACAAATATGTCATGGGGATACTTCAACAGAAACAGAAACACAAAACAACATAGGATATAGACCAAGGTATTTGAGGTAATTCTACCATTATTGGATATGCTTAGTATTTTTTTAGATTAGAATGCAATGAATTCTAATATACACGAATCGACCGTCAACAAGATAAACAAAAGCGTGGAACTTCACTACATCCATATGCTTGGCAGGCTCCCACATCAAACACATTGGGATAATAGGCAAAGCTAACATAACCTTATTCCACAGAATCGAAACTTATAGGTATAGCATCAACTCTTATTTAACCAAAGAAGTTCAAATTAGCAAGATATGGGCAGAGTCTATGTTTAAACCACCTGTTAGCATAAAAACTACAAGCAGCAACCTTCTTTAGGAATTGAAGTAGTTTACTGATTTCATACAAACACAGAAAGGCAACATCATGCATGCAAACCATGGCAAGTAAGTTTCGTTCAAATCAGGGGAGTGACAAAAATCATGGTAAGAAGACAACAACCTCAACAAATTGGAACTTCCTTCTTTTAAATATAGAATCCAGACAAAAGGGACAGAACTGAGTTTAAATACTTGTGACCCTTTAAAGATACATATTCCGAGATCTTTAGATACTAAACCCAATAGTGAATTAACAGCACAGACCACTGATACTGGCTAGACTGAAATCATCCAAAACAAGCTTTTAATAAACCTGAATGACCTAGACAGGTTCATATCGGTTTAAGTTGGACTCAATTAAACAAACATAAACAATTAGAAAGCAACAAGTGATTATACATGCTTAACTGATCATTAACCAAGTTAACTAGGAATGAAAACCTAGAATGAGCCTATAAACACTTCTAGCTTGAATCCCACATATAAAGCTAGATGCAACAATTTCACAATTCACACAGATTTAAACTAATATCTCCTAAGGATGTATACTCACATGACTCATGCAATGCTCATAAGTGAACTTGAATAGATGCAACTTAGCAGAATTAGCCATGAATGCAATGGACAGAACACTTTCAAACAGGACAGTGTTTAAACCAGGAGAACTTCAATTACTCTAAAACGTAACAAATTATTCTAGGAATAAACATTGTCCTGAAGCTAAGCAATTGTCCCATAAGAGTAGGTTAACTGCAGTAAATTACGACTCATTACCTAGGAGGACACATTTTGTCCTAAATACATAAACAAGCAATAGTTTAGATAAGATAACATTACAGATTTAAAACAGAATCCTTTAAGGGAAATCTGTTATCAACTATTCCAATCATCTTTTAAGGATGCCCAAAGAGAAAATCTATTCAAATCAACCTTTACTAACAAAGATAATGAGAGCACATTGTTCCCTGAAACTTCCTATCTATTTTATTTGGGGTCAAACTTCACTAAGAAGTTTATATGGTATAACTGGATACTGATACACATTCTTTGACCAAGTTTGAACACAAAAGGGGTTCGGCTCAACAAACAGCCAACCTTTATTCAATGTCTAGACAATCAACATGATTTTAAACTACCAGATACCAAGCAGCCATTTACAAATCACACAGGGATCAGACAAACCATCACACATGCTACATAAGCAAATCTCAGCAATTAGACTGAACAAGACATCCAAGCAGTGCAGTGCGACCAAACTATTCATGTACACAGATCGACCAATCCCTAATGGTCAGTGTGCTAAACACAGGAGCAGAAACAACATACACTTCCACACTTCTTATAAGATCACACAACTTCAACAAAGCCATCCACAAGTCGATTTTAACTCATTAACTTAACTAAACATGCGATCAGATTCCAATGATTTAAAGCCAAACATATGCTTAATAAAACACCCGACCCATGCCATATAATAACTGAATCGAGCAACCATTTAACACGCGCTTAACCATGAAAACATATTAACTTAACAAATAATCGACTACAAATAGCTACAGAAATCAAATAAAAAAAAATGCAAAAATAAAGGAAAGGGGAATCACTGACCTTCTTCAGGTGCAGCGAAATGAGGCTTCGGATCCTTCGATCTACCTCGAAATAACACGAATCCCAAATTTGTTCACACTCGAATCCAAACGAGTATCAAGGGCAAACAGAACAAGAGAAAAAAAATGATGTAGATCTTTTGCTTCGAAATCAACAACACCGTTAAAGGAACTGATATTTTCCAAGAGGGGTTTCGGCTATTGAAGAACTTATTATCTTCAAAGGATTTTTCCCTTTTTACGGTTTCGATTCTTGAAGGGCTCCTGAATCAAAAGTAAAACTAAGTCTTGGGGTTTTCACCGATTTCTTCGTGCTTTTCTTCAAATCTGATTTTTTGATTTCTTGATTTTTCTGGGGATTTTTGATTTTAAAGTTGAGATTCTTGTTCAGGGGATCTTTTTGGTACCTTTCTCTTCGTTTTTCCCTTTCAACTCCGATTCTTCCTCCTTTTATAGGTTTTTGCTTGCTTTTTCTTTGTGCTTGTGCTTGAAGACAGAGTGAAGGAGAAGCGGAGGGAGACAAGGTTAAGTGGGGAACAGGGATGAGTGGAGGAAGCGGAGAAGAAGGAGGAAAAGAGGGGAAGTGGGAGCGGCGGCGAGGGAGCGGGAAAGGAGGAGAAGAAGAGAAAGAGGGGTGCGGCGGTGTGGCGTGAAAGGAAATGAAGGGGAAACCCTAAAAAGGGTTTCCCTTATTTGGACGAAAAAATGGATCGGACCCGGTCCATTTGTGGACCGGGTCAAATTTTAGATTGGGTATTAAAAGAATGGGCTAGAATTAAAACATGGACTGGTCTAAAAAAATTGAGATAGAAAATATGGTCTAGTCCAAAAATATTAAGAATTAATCGGACCTTGATTTGGGGTTTGGTAAATCAAAATACGGACTGAGTGCAAGAAATAGTTTGGCTTCTAAATTTGAATAAGAGACACATTTTGATTAACGATGTACTAAGGGTGCCAGAATATCACCTAATACAGAAATATGTAATTATAAAAAGATCCGGGTAAAAATTATATGATGTCGCAAATGACCGTGCAATAATATTTAATAACAAACGCTATCATTAAAATGTGCGAATTAAATGCGATGCGTATGCGGAAGTTGGTAGAAACGTTGAGAAATGCAAGTTTGAATAATACTAAATAATAGCAGCAAATAAATAGCGGTAGTAATACTGCTAATAACAATAATGATAATGGTAATAATGATAATATTGATGATAATGGTGATAAAAAATAATAATAGATATAATAATAATAGTAATAACAAATATTGATAATTAAAAATGATAATAATTAATAATAATAAAGATGATAATAATTAATAATAAAATAATAATAATAAATAACAATTATTGATAGTGGCAAAATGTTAATAAATTAATAATAATAACAATAATAGTGGTAATAATAAGAAAATAATGATAATAATAATAATAAATAACAATTATTGATAAAACAATGATAATAATTAATAATAAAATAACGATGATAATGATGATTAATAATTGATAACAAAATAACGCTGATAATAATGATTAGTAATTAAAAATAATAATAATAATAATAATAATAATGGAAATAACAAGAAATAATAATTAATGACAATTAGTAATAAAATGATAATTTAAGAATAATAATAACAATAATAATAATAATAGTAATAATAATAATAATTATAATAATAATAATAATAACTGCAGCGGAATAATAAAACGTGGGTGTTAATAAAAGACTAATAATTATAGTAAAAATTTAAATGCATATTTTTTTAATTTCTCAAAACACTAGAAGTATTAATAGGTATTTCGGGGGAGAGGCGGGACAAAATTGGGTGTCAACAACTTGTCCCTCTTTGCCTGACAATGATGAAAGAATTTTCAGGCAAAGACGTTGACTTAGTAGCCTATTTTGTCCCGGCTAAAGGATTGTGGAGGACTAAGGGTAAAGAAAATTACGGCCGAACTCTGGTCTCTGAATCGCCTACATATCTCGGGTTGCACGAGAATCAGGCCGTGTGTAGTTCTGGGAAGACTACGACACCTATGACTGGCAACTCATGATTTGATGCGAATCTTCGCAAAAATATTGTCCCAGTGTCGAATTATGATGACACTGGGTATTGTGATAGAACCCTAAAAATTGATTGTGCTGGAATGTGAACGGGAAATTCGAATTTGGAGCCGAGTGTTCGAGGTAAATCTTTGACCCTTGTCGAGAAGTCTGCTTGTCCTTCCCGACGTATTGCCCCAGTTCGCTGCCGAAGAAATAGTTCCACGTTGCGCTAAAGCTCCTGCGAAACTTTAAACTAGATAAAAATAGTCAGTAACAAATTAATATTGAAGCAAAGTGATGCAAGTGCGGTGAAATGCGGCTGCGAGCGCACGCAGGGCATTTGAAAATAATAATAAGACAGGGAAGGTGCGGTGCGATGTCTTATGCAGAAATTTTTCAAAGGGCGATGCGCAGCCTTATGCGGAAACTACAAAGGGCGGTGCGCAGCCTATGCAACATGAAAGGCGGTGCACAGCCTTATGCAGAAAATTTAAAGGGCGGTGCATGGCCCAAGCAATACATGAGAGCGATGCAAAGGGCGGTGCGCAGCCCATGCATCATATGAAAGGCGGGGCACAGCCTTATGCAGAAATTTAAAAAGGGTGATGCATGGCTCAGGCAATATATGGAAGCGATGCAAAGGGCGGCGCGCAGCCCATGCGTCATATGAAAGGCGGTCGAGCCCAAAAACGTCCTATTCTGGGCGAACGAGCCTAAAATGTCCTATTAAAGGGTGGAGGAACCCGATATCCTATTTTAGTGTGGAAGAACCCGATATCCTATTTTAGGGTGGAAGAACCCGATATCCTATTTTAGGGTGGAAGAACCCGATATCCTATTTTAGGGTGGAAGAACCCAAGCATCCTATTTTTGGGTGGAAGAACCCGATATCCTATTTTAGGGTGGAAGAACCCGATATCCTATTTTAGGGTGGAGGAACCCGATATCCTATTTTAGGGTGGAAGAACCCAATATCCTATTTTAGGGTGGAAGAACCCAAGTATCCTATTTTAGGGTGGAAGAACCCAAGCATCCTATTTTAGGGTGGAAGAACCCAATATCCTATTTTAGGGTGGAAGAACCCGAGCATCCTATTTTAGGGTGGAAGAACCCAAGCATCCTATTTTAGGGTGGAAGAACCCGAGCATCCTATTTTAGGGTGGAAGAACCCGATATCCTATTTTAGGGTGGAAGAACCCGATATCCTATTTTAGGGTGGAAGAACCCAAGCATCCTATTTTAGGGTAGAAGAACCCGAGCATCCTATTTTAGGGTGGAAGAACCCGATATCCTATTTTAGGGTGGAAGAACCCGATATCCTATTTTAGGGTGGAAGAACCCGATATTTTAGGGTGGAAGAACCCGATATCCTATTTTAGGGTGGAAGAACCCGATATCCTATTTTAGGGTGGAGGAACCCGATATCCTATTTTAGGGTGGAAGAACCCGATATCCTATTTTAGGGTGGAGGAACCCGATATCCTATTTTAGGGTGGAAGAACCCAATATCCTATTTTAGGGTGGAAGAACCCAAGCATCCTATTTTAGGGTGGAAGAACCCAATATCCTATTTTAGGGTGGAAGAACCCGAGCATCCTATTTTAGGGTGGAAGAACCCAAGCATCCTATTTTAGGGTGGAAGAACCCAAGCATCCTATTTTAGGGTGGAAGAACCCGATATCCTATTTTAGGGTGGAAGAACCCGATATCCTATTTTAGGGTGGAGGAACCCGATATCCTATTTTAGGGTGGAAGAACCCAATATCCTATTTTAGGGTGGAAGAACCCAAGTATCCTATTTTAGGGTGGAAGAACCCAAGCATCCTATTTTAGGGTGGAAGAACCCAATATCCTATTTTAGGGTGGAAGAACCCGAGCATCCTATTTTAGGGTGGAAGAACCCAAGCATCCTATTTTAGGGTAGAAGAACCCGAGCATCCTATTTTAGGGTGGAAGAACCCGATATCCTATTTTAGGGTGGAAGAACTCGATATCCTATTTTAGGGTGGAAGAACCCAAGCATCCTATTTTAGGGTAGAAGAACCCGAGCATCCTATTTTAGGGTGGAAGAACCCGATATCCTATTTTAGGGTGGAAGAACCCGATATCCTATTTTAGGGTGGAAGAACCCAAGTATCCTATTTTAGGGTGGAAGAACCCAATATCCTATTTTAGGGTGGAAGAACCCAATGCTGTGCGTTTGCGAACAATGATGTTGTGCCTTTGCGGGACATTTGAAAGTAATAATGCAATGCAATGCAGGTGCGGTGCTTTTGCAGTGCGGGACATTTAAAAGCAGTAGTGCATATGCAGTGCGGGAAATTTAAAGCAATAGTGCATATGCAGTGCGTGGTATTTAAAATAGTAGTGCCTGCAGTGCGGGGAGTTTAAAGCAATAGTGCATATGCGGTGCGTGGTATTTAAAAAATAATAGTGTATGCAGTACGGGGAATTTAAAGCAGCAGTGCGGGGCATTTAAAATAGTAGTGCATGCAGCGCGGGAAATTTAAAGCTATAGTGCATATGCGGTGCATGGCATTGAAAATAATAGTGCATGCGCATTTGAAAGCAATAATATTTGTGCGTGTTATAGGAAGATTCAAACCGCTCGGTGCGCAGTCCCTGCAAAGCTGTAAGCATACTTCGGCTTCCGCAACTGGAAGCCTTGGCGATATTTCACCTTGCTAAAATGTTTCCATGAGTAAAATTCCTACGCTCAAAGAAAATTATGAGTTTCGAAATTTGTGTTGATTTTGAATCATCCTTGAATCACCCTTTGCTTCAATGACTTTCGTGAGGTTTTCTTGATGCTAAGATTCGTATGCCGTGCATTATCGTTGAGGAGCAGCTAAAATCGGTTCTGTGTTACTCAAAGAAAATTTGTTAGTATAAAAGAAAGTGGTTGCCTTGCGTTGAACATTGAAGCTTTGGCTTTGAATCTGTGCTTCTCGTTGCTATGCCATTGCGGAAATCTGATTATGTGAATATGGCTCGGGATAAGCCGTCTGCAAAATTTCTCCAGTTCGACTTGGGAGGAAAATTGGGATTTTTATTTATTGAGACCGGACCCAACATGGGCGCCTACGTATCCTGCTACTAACAGGAATCAGGTCGACCGTAGTTCATTGAAAAAAGTCTAGAAAAGATTACAAGATAGCGGCTATTCCTAAAGATGGGCATGTGGAGGATGATATTCTCGAGCGGCGAGATGATGTCCCTATCAGTCTGCTTGACTTGTTGCACGCTTTCTTTTCAAATGCATTGGTGCCAGTTTCGATGAATCGCCCTTAACAACAGTTGTCTTTGTGTTTGCAATATCACCGGTTGAAGGCTCTAGCTGTAGCTTTATCTTGCCACTTTCAATCATGCTTTGAATCTTAAATCTTAGTGCTGGACATTCTTCAATGTCATGTCCTTGGATGTTTGAGTGATAAGCACAACTCTTAGATAAATCAAAGTTTGGCGGTGGATGCTTAGGTATAAATCCCTTCTTTGGTTGTAGAATACCCTTAGCACTCAACCTCTCAAATATATTTGCCAATGGTTCATTTAGAGTAGTGAAGCAAAAAGATTTCCTCTTCTTTTGATGTTGAGAGCTTGATTTTGCTTGGTGAAACCGTCGTTGGTAGCCTTGCTGGGAGTTTTGCTGACGAGGACATTGCATGGTGGCATAAGACTGAAAAATTTGGTGACTTTTATGGCATTGCGCTTGATGCATAGTCGTGGAAGCAAATTGGTTTTCCTTCATTTCACTTTGCAGATTTCCTAGTATCTCCGCTTGGAAGGTTTGGTGAACGGCTTGTGTTGCTGAGCTATCTGTAATTCTCCCTTCTTGAATGGCATTTTCTAGTTCTCTACCAATCCTAATCAAATCAGAGAAGTTGTGTGCACAGGCTCCGAGCAACTTATCATAATATAAGTCTTCCTAAATTTGGATGAAGGTTGAGATCAATTCCCTCTCGGATAATGGAGGATGTATTTTTGAAGCTTCTAACCTCCATCGTATGGCATATTCTTGGAAAGACTCATGTGGCGTTTTCTTTACTCTGAGCAAATCGGCTATGTGCAGATCGCCTCCATTGTTAAACTCGAATTGCTTTATAAATCCGCGGGCCATATCCTCCCACGTAAGCCATTTGCTAAAATCTTGTTTAGTGTACCAAGAGAGTGCTGATCCTGATAAACTTTGAATGAACAATCTCATTCGTACGGCTTCAATATGTCCAATACCAATTAATCTGCTGCAATAGTCCTTTAAATGAGCGACGGGATCTCCCTTCCCATTGAAAGTGTTAAACTTAGGTATTTTGTACCCTGACGGAAGCTCGACGTTTGGATGCACACACAAATCTTCATACTTCAAAATCTGGAAATTCCTTGAACATAACTCTTCATTAATGACTTTCCTCAAATTGTGGAGTTCTTTTCCCAAATCTTCATGGTAAAGCGACTTGATTTCCTTTCCAGGCCTCCTGTATGGGGATATCGCCAGTTCGTTTTTCTTACTTTTCTCGAATTGAGCGGTGGTTATGCAAAATTGAGGATTAAGAATTATTGCTACTTGATCGGGAGTGTAGGTTGAAGGTATTTGTGGAATGGTATAGGTAGGATCTAAGTGAGGCGAAATGGTTAAGGAAACGTTGTTGGAAGTTGAGGTTGTGTTAGGAAGAAGGCTTAAGGTATTTCCCAGATTGACTACAATATTTTTTCGAACCACCTTTCCCCTGCTATCGTTTTGTTCTTGCACCAAACGCATACCGGTGTTGAAAGCTTCAAATCTCTCTGCCATTGTAGTCTCGTCCTTAATGCAGATTCGCAGCCAAAATAATGTTCAATGCCAGACAACCTTTTAAAGAGAAAAGTAAAACTTCATAAACAAAATAAAATGTTAGTGCATGAAGTAAAAACTTCATAAACAATATATATATATATATATATATATATATATATATATATATATATATATATATATATATATATATATATATATATATATATATATATATTAAGTGATCTAATTAAGCAGGCTCTAGATTAGAGACGACTTGAGTCATATAAAGGGAACGAACGGACGACAATGAATCATCAGCTATTTAGCTCTGACGGTTGAGAATGAATCGGAAGAAAGAAAACTGCATTGGAGTAGAACATGCCATTTGAGAAAGGTTGACTCATATCGAACGCCAAAGCTTGGTTCTGAGTTAATTCTTACCAATTCCAGCATATTTTTTTTAAAAAAATTGCCCCAGTTTTAGAATGTTTTGAAAAATGCCTTGGGTTGCATTCCAAAATTGTCCCAGTTTCATGCTCCTTCGTTTGGGGAATATTAAAATTTGTAGTAAATAAGACCGAGCCTTATATAGGCTGCCTACGTATCCTGCATCCGACAGGAAATCAGGTCAAACGTAGTTCGGGTAACATGCAAATAGGAAAAAAAATTCTACCCCAATATGACCGAGTCCCTATGTGGGCTGCCTACGTATCCACCGAGGAATCAGGTCAAGCGTAGTTCGCCTGGTGTGTAAAAGTTTTTTTTTTTTTTTAATGATGCAAGAGATTAGTTTAGAGAAGATCATGATTGATCGGGTGCAAGACAGTTGAATTTAATGTACCCGAGAGTTACGAAGCACTGGCGGGTTGCAAAATGTCAAGGACAAGAGGCCTGTGAGATTGTCCTTCGACTTGCATGCTAGAAATTGAAATTAATAGGTGCGCGAAGATAAATTTTAGCGACCCAGAATGACGCGTTTGACTGAGCGAAGACTCCGCAGAAGCAAGGTACTTGAACAGTCATTCTTGAACAACTTGATGGCAAAAAATTGAACAAATATCGAGAAGTGCCATTTGATAGATTGTACCAATAAATTTGGACATCTACCAATTTAAGAAACGATAAATGCTGAAAATGATAGAATTTGAAAGTAAAAGTTCCATGACGTAAACCGAGTGCAAAATGGATTCTACGAGGCATGGAGCTAACGGGTCAAATGTTCCGTCGTTTGAGACCGAAGATCATACCCGTAAAAGAAGGACACGAAAAGCTCTAGAATTTGCAGTTTGATGCGACACAAATTGTCCGACACTAATAGATTTGAGTAACTAAGCGAATAACGATAAGAGAATGCCTATTAAAATAAAGTTGGAACGATAAGAGCTAACTTTAGGATTTTCAAAGCTAGTTCATGTATGCGAAAATTAGGAAATTTGCTCCGACGATTAGAAATTTGTCGAGAGTCATGCTAAGAATGCGAGTGACCTTAAAGGTGCTCTAGAGTGGCTAAAGTGCGCTAACCGCGGAATAAATAGTTTTTTTTTTTGTTTTTTTTTTTTTTTGAAGTGAGGATGATGCAAAAATAATTAATGAACAATATGCAAATGTGCGGCAAAGCAAATATGAATTTTACTTTTCTTCTGAAACAAAAATGATGTTAGCAAATATCAAGTAATAACTTTTTCACAAATAAATTCAAATAAGAGCCTTCAAATAAAATCAATTAATGAGCTTGGCATCAGGTGATAATCGCAAATAAATTCAAAAGCAAGCATATTGCAAATAAATTTAAGTAAACCACTTAGCAAGCAAGCAAACGCCTTATAACACAAACATTGATAAAACGTCCTAATATGCAGGGATCTCTTTATGCCAAAGGTAGGCCTAACGCGAATTTGAAGGATAAAATATACGATTATATATCATCCCAATGTGCTATTAATTAAAGACCCAAAAAATCTTGGTACAAAGAAAATTATTACAACTTGACTTTCATAAGCTAACTAACAATGAGAAAAGTCCTTCGTCATCCTTGAGCCTCTTGGTTGCTTGCATATATTCACCGATCTTTCATCGATTTTGGATAATGTATGACATAGCCAAAACTCCTCCCGTTTTGATGCCTTCTTTAACACAGATCTCTCTTTGCTCAGCTAAAACTGTATCTAATTCTTGCATGATGTTCGCGTTGTACCGATTTATGGCTACCTGCGTTCACAAACGGTTAGTTCTACCTAAATAGCACATGGTCCACATAACGCACATGTTTATCCTTCAAATCAATGCACATAACGTGATAACTGTCGCTTGGGGTCATAGACCCACTCAGACATTTGGAAGATAATGGACTTAATACACCCTGGGTATTAAGCCTACTAGGCTCGTGCATGTCCTTAAAAGGTTTTGGCTTAGCTCTATCTTAGGCTAACTGGGAGTTGTTTTCCTATGACACAAGGCTCCCCCAAGCGGACAACTTGGGAGTGGAAAGTCTGTGGCCGTCGACTGCACCGCTGATCGACTAAATCCACTAGACCAATCCAACTAAAGGGGTAATTTAGTAGTGCACGGGTGCAAACTGCGAAGCCGCTTAAAGTGTGTGAATATGTGTGAGTTTTCCAGGAGTGGAAGAAATATGAACGGAATGCCAGTTAAAGAAAGCAGTAACATATTAAAACATAGAAAATTTCACATAATAAAACAATCACTTAAAAGAATATAAGAGAAACAAATAAAGCAACAATAACGGCAAAAATAAAGAAAACAACCAAACATCTAACGAATTAATTATTAACCTAAGTTCGTTATGGTTAGAACCTAATAATCCCCAGCGGAGTCGCCAAGCTGTTACACCCCATTTTAACCGGAGTTAGAGCGAAGTATAACATATTGGAGATTCCTAAATTGTTTTGTTTTAAGGAGTCGCCACCTAATTAATTTAACGGTGAATTAGGACACCTAGATATTAACTAAGGTAAATCTAGCTAAACCTCCGTTAATAGTCTGCTTAATCAGTATGATTCTAGGTAAGGGTTCTATATTATCCTAAAGGGAAGGAGTTAGGCATCCTCTAGAATCCGTTAACTACGGTTGTCCGGCCAAACTTAGGTTAATTATTTTAGGGATAAAGATGCAAATATAATATTTAAAATTCAAGAAAATAGCTTGTAAATATTGCTAAAAAAAATTTTAAAGAAAAATATAAGAATGTTGCTTAAGATAAGAGTTAGAGAAAATATAATAATTTGCATAAAAGAAGATTTTAAATGCCATTTCGAATAAAACTTACAAAAATTGCTAAAGATTTAAATAATAATGCTATTTAAAAATAAGATTTGCTTTGCATAAAAGAAAATCTTAGAATGCTATTTGAAATAAAGTTTATAAATGTTGCTAATAGTTTAAATGGAAGTAGCATAATGAAAATGAAATTTACGAAATATAATAATTTACATATAAATAGAAGAAGATGCGAGTTTATGCAATGTTTTACTGAAATACTTGAAATAATTCAAATGGTGAGATGTTCATTGATTTTTAGGAACAAGATACAGAATAGCCATTGAAGGTATTTCTTTGTCCTCTTCATTATTTTTTATTAACTATGCTTAACCAAAAATATATATGATTGATTCAAGCCTAAAGGGTTATTAATAGAATATACTTGAGTTCATGTTTGAGCATTAATGATGTTTTGAAGTGTTTAGATAATAAGAATAAAATGACTCTCTTTAATTAACATATATATAATCATTCTATTTTTTTGCAAATCGGTTTTCCAAACAAAATAATATTAGACATTGTAAATGATTTTAACATGAAAAGAAAAGAGTGATACTTATGAAATTAATGTTAATATTTCTCTTGAATTAACTACCCGTGACTAGAACTAAGCCTACTAATTGCTAAGGCTCATCTAAGTTAAGAGGATAAAACAAGATAAAGGGTCAGTTGCATAAATACAAGTTATATGCACAAAAATAAAATAAAAGAGGCCAACAACATCAGATGGGTCAGCCTATTTTGAGACTGCTGCTGCTGTTGCACGGGCCAAGGCCCAAATATTTTTTTTTGTTTTCTTTGCTGCGACAGGCCTGATGGGAAAATGACTCGAGAATATTATGTTGGGCTTTTAGCCCAACGTCGAATGCGGGAGGAGAACGAGTCCCTCGGACTCGTGTGCGGTAATCATGCAAAAAAATGAAAGAAAAGGATTAGGAAGCGGTCAATGAACTGTATTAAACATATAAAATATAAACTCATACGAGCCTCTTAGAAACACTTGAGTAGGATACTTATCAATCATTAACGAATGAAAGAAAAAGAAAATTATGAAATTTAAACGTATGAATTCAACTGTGCATTAAAGAAACACTGTTTAATGACCATACGCTATCTGATTTCAAAAAGTCCTCTGACTGATTTTAAGCTCCAGCATAGCGTCGAACAACAAACTTTATACTTAAACTAGACTGCACTCGATTTAACTTTGAAAACGAAAAGGAAAACTGTCCTCCTCAATTTTAAGAGACAGATTTCAGGCCCAGTTATGTTCAGTCCTAATTCAACCAATAGAATGCTTCATTCGAGAATATAGGAACAAATATGTCATGGGGATACTTCAACAGAAACAGAAACACAAAACAACATAGGATATAGACCAAGGTATTTGAGGTAATTCTACCATTATTGGATATGCTTAGTATTTTTTTAGATTAGAATGCAATGAATTCTAATATACACGAATCGACCGTCAACAAGATAAACAAAAGCGTGGAACTTCACTACATCCATATGCTTGGCAGGCTCCCACATCAAACACATTGGGATAATAGGCAAAGCTAACATAACCTTATTCCACAGAATCGAAACTTATAGGTATAGCATCAACTCTTATTTAACCAAAGAAGTTCAAATTAGCAAGATATGGGCAGAGTCTATGTTTAAACCACCTGTTAGCATAAAAACTACAAGCAGCAACCTTCTTTAGGAATTGAAGTAGTTTACTGATTTCATACAAACACAGGAAGGCAACATCATGCATGCAAACCATGGCAAGTAAGTTTCGTTCAAATCAGGGGAGTGACAAAAATCATGGTAAGAAGACAACAACCTCAACAAATTGGAACTTCCTTCTTTTAAATATAGAATCCAGACAAAAGGGACAGAACTGAGTTTAAATACTTGTGACCCTTTAAAGAAACATATTCCGAGATCTTTAGATACTAAACCCAATAGTGAATTAACAGCACAGACCACTGATACTGGCTAGACTGAAATCATCCAAAACAAGCTTTTAATAAACCTGAATGACCTAGACAGGTTCATATCGGTTTAAGTTGGACTCAATTAAACAAACATAAACAATTAGAAAGCAACAAGTGATTATACATGCTTAACTGATCATTAACCAAGTTAACTAGGAATGAAAACCTAGAATGAGCCTATAAACACTTCTAGCTTGAATCCCACATATAAAGCTAGATGCAACAATTTCACAATTCACACAGATTTAAACTAATATCTCCTAAGGATGTATACTCACATGACTCATGCAATGCTCATAAGTGAACTTGAATAGATGCAACTTAGAAGAATTAGCCATGAATGCAATGGACAGAACACTTTCAAACAGGACAGTGTTTAAACCAGGAGAACTTCAATTACTCTAAAAAGTAACAAATTATTCTAGGAATAAACATTGTCCTGAAGCTAAGCAACTGTCCCATAAGAGTAGGTTAACTGCAGTAAATTACGACTCATTACCTAGGAGGACACATTTTGTCCTAAATACATAAACAAGCAATAGTTTAGATAAGATAACATTACAGATTTAAAACAGAATCCTTTAAGGGAAATCTGTTATCAACTATTCCAATCATCTTTTAAGGATGCCCAAAGAGAAAATCTATTCAAATCAACCTTTACTAACAAAGATAATGAGAGCACATTGTTCCCTGAAACTTCCTATCTATTTTATTTGGGGTCAAACTTCACTAAGAAGTTTATATGGTATAACTGGATACTGATACACATTCTTTGACCAAGTTTGAACACAAAAGGGGTTCGACTCAACAAACAGCCAACCTTTATTCAATGTCTAGACAATCAACATGATTTTAAACTACCAGATACCAAGCAGCCATTTACAAATCACACAGGGATCAGACAAACCATCACACATGCTACATAAGCAAATCTCAGCAATTAGACTGAACAAGACATCCAAGCAGTGCAGTGCGACCAAACTATTCATGTACACAGATCGACCAATCCCTAATGGTCAGTGTGCTAAACACAGGAGCAGAAACAACATACACTTCCACACTTCTTATAAGATCACACAACTTCAACAAAGCCATCCACAAGTCGATTTTAACTCATTAACTTAACTAAACATGCGATCAGATTCCAATGATTTAAAGCCAAACATATGCTTAATAAAACACCCGACCCATGCCATATAATAACTGAATCGAGCAACCATTTAACACGCGCTTAACCATGAAAACATATTAACTTAACAAATAATCGACTACAAATAGCTACAGAAATCAAATAAAAAAAATGCAAAAATAAAGGAAAGGGGAATCACTGACCTTCTTCAGGTGCAGCGAAATGAGGCTTCGGATCCTTCGATCTACCTCGAAATAACACGAATCCCAAATTTGTTCACACTCGAATCCAAACGAGTATCAAGGGCAAACAGAACAAGAGAAAAAAAATGATGTAGATCTTTTGCTTCGAAATCAACAACACCGTTAAAGGAACTGATATTTTCCAAGAGGGGTTTCGGCTATTGAAGAACTTATTATCTTCAAAGGATTTTTCCCTTTTTACGGTTTCGATTCTTGAAGGGCTCCTGAATCAAAAGTAAAACTAAGTCTTGGGGTTTTCACCGATTTCTTCGTGCTTTTCTTCAAATCTGATTTTTTGATTTCTTGATTTTTCTGGGGATTTTTGATTTTAAAGTTGAGATTCTTGTTCAGGGGATCTTTTTGGTACCTTTCTCTTCGTTTTTCCCTTTCAACTCCGATTCTTCCTCCTTTTATAGGTTTTTGCTTGCTTTTTCTTTGTGCTTGTGCTTGAAGACAGAGTGAAGGAGAAGCGGAGGGAGACAAGGTTAAGTGGGGAACAGGGATGAGTGGAGGAAGCGGAGAAGAAGGAGGAAAAGAGGGGAAGTGGGAGCGGCGGCGAGGGAGCGGGAAAGGAGGAGAAGAAGAGAAAGAGGGGTGCGGCGGTGTGGCGTGAAAGGAAATGAAGGGGAAACCCTAAAAAGGGTTTCCCTTATTTGGACGAAAAAATGGATCGGACCCGGTCCATTTGTGGACCGGGTCAAATTTTAGATTGGGTATTAAAAGAATGGGCTAGAATTAAAACATGGACTGGTCTAAAAAAATTGAGATAGAAAATATGGTCTAGTCCAAAAATATTAAGAATTAATCGGACCTTGATTTGGGGTTTGGTAAATCAAAATACGGACTGAGTGCAAGAAATAGTTTGGCTTCTAAATTTGAATAAGAGACACATTTTGATTAACGATGTACTAAGGGTGCCAGAATATCACCTAATACAGAAATATGTAATTATAAAAAGACCCGGGTAAAAATTATATGATGTCGCAAATGACCGTGCAATAATATTTAATAACAAACGCTATCATTAAAATGTGCGAATTAAATGCGATGCGTATGCGGAAGTTGGTAGAAACGTTGAGAAATGCAAGTTTGAATAATACTAAATAATAGCAGCAAATAAATAGCGGTAGTAATACTGCTAATAACAATAATGATAATGGTAATAATGATAATATTGATGATAATGGTGATAAAAAATAATAATAGATATAATAATAATAGTAATAACAAATATTGATAATTAAAAATGATAATAATTAATAATAATAAAGATGATAATAATTAATAATAAAATAATAATAATAAATAACAATTATTGATAGTGGCAAAATGTTAATAAATTAATAATAATAACAATAATAGTGGTAATAATAAGAAAATAATGATAATAATAATAATAAATAACAATTATTGATAAAACAATGATAATAATTAATAATAAAATAACGATGATAATGATGATTAATAATTGATAACAAAATAACGCTGATAATAATGATTAGTAATTAATAATAATAATAATAATAATAATAATAATAATGGAAATAACAAGAAATAATAATTAATGACAATTAGTAATAAAATGATAATTTAAGAATAATAATAACAATAATAATAATAATAGTAATAATAATAATAATAATTATAATAATAATAATAACTGCAGCGGAATAATAAAACGTGGGTGTTAATAAAAGACTAATAATTATAGTAAAAATTTAAATGCATATTTTTTTAATTTCTCAAAACACTAGAAGTATTAATAGGTATTTCGGGGGAGAGGCGGGACAAAATTGGGTGTCAACAACCTCCGATTGTATTATGGAATCATCATGGTCGTCATGTCACGCCTTGAAGGAACAATTATAAGGCGAGACTATCAATGAAGAACATTATCTCCGGAAAACATAAAACAGGATCATAACATATTACTTCATATACTTTAAAACCTTCAAAGTAGTCATTATCCAAAAGTAGCTTAACATTTCATATCGTCGTATTCATGGTAAGAACATATCCTTGGCATATTCGTCATAGACACATTCTCATGTCTAGCTTCATTATTGTCATCATAACTTCGTAGACGCTGTTTTAGTTATAAAACTTTCAAAATTGTAAAACTTGGATTTTGGAGAAAAATTGTATATTTTGGAAAACATTTATAATTTTTGGAAAGGAAATCATGTTTTGAATTCATAACTTCTAGCTTTTGAAAATAAGGACGTTATGGGGAACATATGAAGACTCAGAAACATATTTAGGGTCGATCGGAATTAGTATACGAAAGTTATGAGCGTTTGAAGTTCAGAACCTTTTATGAACATTTCAGAAGTCATTTTTGGAAAATCATTCTTATCATAATCATCATAGAACATTCTCAATCTTGACATCATCATTGTCATCGTGAAACATATCCATCGTCTTTGCCATAAGAGCTTACGACACCATAACCTTTATTTTGGAGAAATACGAACGTTTTGGAAAACATTGACGGGTTATCGGGGAAGTAAGCATACCTTAGAATCATAGACATCTAACTTTCAAAACACGGACGATATGGAAACAATTACAAAATTATAACATCGGGATCATGCCATAGAAAGAAAGGGACGAGCCTTAACATACCTGTTGCACGTCCTATTAGCTACGCTTATGTGTCCGAGCTTGTAAGTCTACATTTAAGATAATTCACACTAATGTTAGCCTTTTCATCGTACACTTGTACCATAATTCAAATTATACTATTTTATATTCTGCCGAAAATTGGGCAGCATCTCCCCTGTTTATATGCCTAGCCCAAATTTTTAACTCAGCAGCCAACAACACAATAACAGCACCAACATCAATAATATCTTTTTTTCCATATCAACATATTCCATAAAACAGCCCACACGCTGTTTTCCAACTTTTATAAGTAATTAACTCAGTATACAATTATTTAATCGCGCCTTCTTCGTAAATAAACTAGTATTAACACAAATAGGAAGAGATTCATACCTTTCTCCTTTTAATATTGTTGTATCTTCCCTTTTTCACCTTATTTTTATGCCACAACGCACCGCCATACGATTTTGCAGTGAAAACTATACGCTATCCGGACTGAAATTGGGAAATTATACCTGGTTTGGGCTAAAATTTGGTGGTGAAAAGTTGGGAAATTTTCTGGAATATTTAGGGGGTTTTTCGTGGTTTTGGGACGAAAATGAGGGGGTCTCCCCCTCTTTATAATTGTTTTGGAAGCTGCCAGAAGCAGCTGGAAAAATGCTCTGCGCGTTCGCGCTGCCTTCTGGCGCGATCGCGTAAAGTTAAATAATTTCCTTCTGCGCGTTCGCCCAGGGTTAAAATTTCTGACTGGATGTTCGTTCAGTAAAACGGTCATAACTCTTGATCCCGATATCGTATAAGGGCCCACGACCTATGGTTGGAAAGCTAATTCAATTATCTACAACTTCTATTTCTGAGAGTTTTCCCAAATTACAAACTTATAATGCCTTGTTTGCCCTTTCAAGTCAGATCATCCGAAAACGTTTCCTTAAATCGTCCTTTTGGAGGGCTTATGCCTATTTTTGGCTTATGGGTCCTTCTTAGACTTGCTCAACTTTCCATATACTACTCGTATGTATCTTCATATGTCCTTTATAAAACTCCGATGTGTGGGCCCCACTTAGCTTGCAACAACGAGGGCTTTTTGTCAAATAACGTATGAACTAATCTACACCATATGGTCTCCAAATGTCATATATATATGCTATTATTACCTTCTTATAACACCACCTTCATTCCTAACTTTATTCTCGAATTTTCGTTGAGCGCGTTCGCGCCACGTGGGGGCGCCTTCGTGCTGTATCAACCCTTTGGCCTGTACTAGCCGTCTACAGTTTTTGGTAACGCGAAATTTTTCCGGGGTGTAACAGCCCAGTATGTCCAAAACACTTGACAGTATTGGTTAGGACAAATATATTCATGTCAGGGCTTTCATTTGCAATATGCAGTTGATCTATTTCAATAACTCCATGTTGGAGTAAATTATATCATGCCTGTAGTTATAGCAAGATATATAAATGCATCAACTGCACAACTATATGGTACTTCAGGACCATTTCAATTTTCTCATTTCAGCAGATATAATCAAGTGCTTTTGGAAACCTTCAAGAGCTCCAATAATATTCAAGTCATCAACTTGCATAATAATATGAAAGGTTCTGATTATCATATAGAGACAAGGGTAAACATGATCTTATTGGTACCCTTCGTCAATAAATATTCATTAAGGCGATTTCAGTACATCAGCCTTGATTCATTTAATCCATTTAAGGATTTATAAACAAGTTTCCCAAGAATTTGTATATGCTTCAGGCATTTTGAATCCTTCAGAAATTTTCATATAAATTTTGTCAAGTAATTCATATAGGATGTGAAAACATCTATTTCTATTTAAATGATATGACATCTTCTGGTATCAGGATTGCAGGTCAAATAAGCTTTATGCTTACCAAGATGCGTCATTTCACTTGATAATAATTTCTAAGTCAGCATGCTTTAATAGACGTAGAATTTAGATCCTCACAATCTTTTACAATATTGCGCTATATTGTATCAAAATATTATCGACAAGATATCATGTTGTATCGGTTCGCAATTCGACATAACTTACTGAGATCTCATCACTTCATTATTTTCAGGTACCTGAACCTCGCATAAGGTTTCATGAAGTGTTATGTCGTCGGCTCTTCAAGAGCACTTTGCCTCCTTATTATGATCATTTGCTCCTCCTTTTTTTTTTCAAGGATTATTATATTTGGAACCGATTGGTCTACCATGCTCCATGCATGTTGTAGACTCTGTCCTTCAGGGACATTAGGAGCATTTTGCAGATGAAATATGAAATAGTTGGGTCAGCAAATGCTTCCAGCATTTGACTTGAATTATCTGAGGATCATACTGATGATAATTCACAACATATTTCTTAGCTGCTTATTCTCTCCCCCTTATTTTAGTGACATATGTCCCCATTTTCTTTGGGAAAATCCATATGTGTGCATCATGGTATATCCATTAATCATGTACCACACATCACATGCTAAAAGATGGAAATATCTAGTTCCTGACCCTGAACCAAATATGAGGGGAGAATTTATCAAAATTTATTGATCTGAAGCATACAAGTGCTGTTGAATGCAATATATCATATCTCAGACTAACATCTGAAACTCTGTTCTCATAAGCAATGGTTTAGCTGTATTATGGAGACATCTAATGCCAAACCAACTTAGATATAAACCAGCATTATCAAGATGATTGTCTTGATTACATATTCTGAAAATTGTGCTTCCAACTCAATCATTTTGAGCAAGCAACTTCGTAAATGTCAAACTGCCAGTTGACAATAAACATACATGTGACCGTCTCATAGATGCATCTATTTAAGACATCACATTATAGGTGAAGGGGCCCACATTCACCTTTTATATTTTTCAAAATTTTGGGGATTCAGTCCCAACATTAGCTGGTGTAATCAACTTATCATGAGAACAAGCAACACAAACAAATTCTTAAAGAATCTTCTAGTTCTTCAATATGTTTTTAATACTCAATTAGCACATCAGATTTAAATCAGGACGATCAAAATGGTCTTGTCAACTGATAAAATTATCTGTACCCATAAACTTCAAGTTTACTATGACGAGTGCTATTTCTTTTAATAAACTTCTGGTTTAGTATTGCATGAAATTGTATATCAATAAACTTCTGGTTTATCGTGGTATGTGATCTCATCATGCTCGGGTAACATTGCACTTGTGTATTTCTTACCCATAGTAACTTGAAGATATTTAATATTCCGATCATTTGTAGTCTCAATATGATAACCATTTTTATTGTTAGTAAACTTCAGGTCTACTACAGTGTTCCGATCGTACCAATTACGATCTACGATGAATGGTATTATCATATATAACATCTTCAAGAGACTTCAATTTATTTATCATAATCAGATATTATTTGGACATTGCTAGTGTCATGATACTTGTAAATAAATAATTATCTCTTCTGGAGATGGATCATGATATTTTCACAATCAAATGCACGTTTATATTTATAGGCTTTACTACATATTATCACATTCACTTCAGGGAATGGATCTATATTTATAGCTTATATCAAAAGTTCTCATTCTTAAAAAATGGAACACAATCATCTGAACGTGCAGGCCTTAAGCATATCAAATTGTGATAGCTTAAAATTTCTTTTAAGATATTGCTACTTCAGGAGCAAATCGAGATATGCATATAATGTAGAGATTTTTCTCTAACATATTTTCAATATAAATCACAATATGGAGGCCTATATATGAATCATCACTTCCAGTGATCATGATCCATAAATATAAATAAATTTAGTGATACTTTAGACTTGTGAAGTATGAATGTCACTTCTGGGATCATTCTAAAAACAAGTACCAAATTAATCACGATATACGCATATATAAACATAGCATGTAATATTAGAAGTGAATTAAAAATATTAAACCAACAATAATAAGCAAAAAGGCTCAAATCACTTTACCTGTGATGAAAACTGTTTTTATTATAAGATACAAGTATAACTTACTAGATACCCAAACCTCATGAAGAATTGCAAACAATACTTGATTACATACACCGTCGTGAACCGTTTCCCGGATGATTTATAATTGCAACCCCTTAAATAACAAAAACTTCTGCATAAGTATATTATTTTAGATGGATAGGAAAATACCTTGATTTTCAGTAAGGCATGGATGACACAAAGACGGTAGTACCGATATGGGCTGAACTCAAATAAAAGATTAGAGACTCGTGCTGATAACGTGTTATAAAACTATATAATTGGAAATAAACAAGAGAAGCAAACTAATAACTTTGTAGAAAGGAGAGAGAGATTGTATTCACTTCTTGTTGATATCTATTACAAATTGAGAACTTAACCATCTATTTATAGAGATGGTAAATCTCTTGATGAAGTCATCAATGACAACACCAAGAGTTAAAATCAAACTTGTGTTGCTTCATTTCTTCATTTCATACATGCCACCAAATGTACATGTACCTTGCTTCATTTTCTTCATTTCATACATGCCACCAAATGTACATGTACCTATTCTTTTTAGGACATATGGAAAATCTAGACTCCATGGACATTCATATATATATTTTATAACACATACTACGTATTTATCTCTTTTATGGCACAATGAACAAAGTTAAAGATCTGTGTGGTGCATGGAATTATAAAAAGCGTAGTTATATAAGAAATCATATACCAGAACATATTAATTAGTATGTAAGTGGCACTTTGGACAAGTTTAGGCATAGGTGGAATCAAGACGATTGTAAGAGCTAATAATTGTGTTTCTAAATTTAATAGTTGTACGCTACTCCTGATTTTGAGTGAATTCATATCTGGACGTCTATCTTTGTCCCTGAGCTTATGGTAATAGGACTATCGGATAGATCAGATGAATTGTCATTTTGGTACAAACTCAGGAATGCTTATGCCTTTTTCTTTCTATTTTATGTAACACTAACGATAACCTTGAATCCAAGTTATTCTTTTTGGACGAGAAGAACAATTTATTATTCTGAAAACATATCCTATACTAAGTAAGCGTTTGGCCATTTGGAATTTTGAAGTTGGAGTTGAAGATGAAGTGTGTTTGGTTATAGTTTTTGTAAAGAATATTTAATTGTTTGAATGTACTGAAAGTGAAAAAAGGTATTTAGGTGTTTTTCAAATTCCAAATACAACACTTTTAAATTATATTTGAAATTTTCATGGTCAAACGTTGATTTTCAAATAAAATAAAAATATTTTCTAAAAAAAAGTGAAAAATTCTTAGGGCCGAACGGGTCCTTATATATTCAAGAAAGTAAAAGGAAAAAACAAACTTTTAACAAACCAAAAAGGGGGGAGGGGAAAATCTGCGAATCTAGGAAGTCAGATAAAATTATAAAGACAGCCAGCCACAAAGGTGAAAGAGCAAAAATGTGGCTACTTCTTAAACTATTCATTTAAATTTTAGCAGCCTTTTGCCTTTCAATTCAATCCAACATTCTGCCTTCCATATTCCCGGCATAATCATTAATCTAAACACACATTTATTAAATCCTTGCTTAACCACACATTGATGCTTGCTTCTATTTATAAGCATTCAGCAGTCAAAATTTACTCGTAGTGTGCTTTATATATAGTTCATTAATTAAAGTGGAAAGCATTTTACGTTAGGAATTTTTTTTCTATTTTCAGAGTTTAAACCCGAAATTTTTTATTAAAATAATATTTTTTTAGTTTATTTCACCACATTTGTTCATGACAATATATGGATGAAAGCTTTCTTACTTCAACCATAAAGTGCAAAAAAAAAAAAAAAAAAATGAGAAAAGCATTACATTCCTCATAGTTGCCTCGTGTGAAAGATATAATATTCATCATATATAGTTGATTTTTCTGCTGAAAAGTGACCATTAAACTATGTTTTCTTCTTGGGCGGGGGTGGGGAGGGGGTAGACATGTACTTGAGAGAAACTGTTCCATTTGAAATATTTTGTGCAACTAAAAAGCTAAGACAATACAATTATCTTATATCAACCAAAAAAAAAAAGTAAAAAAATTGATACGCAACAAGTTCACCTCATCTAATGAGATTGAGACTATAAATGGATGATTTTACAAATAATACACGACAATCTTCGTATAGTGTCACACTTATAGTCTGTATTATGTGATGGCATGTTTTGAAAGAGCGAAATAGAAATGTGATTGAAAAAAATGTCTATCTCTTAATATTATGCAAACACATTAGCGATTATGCTAAGGGAAATTGTTGAAACATCCCTAGTCAAGATTGTTATATCCAAACAAGTCAAAGTAGTAGCTTAGTCTCCCCTTTGTGCCGAAAAATTAATTAAGTGAATATTGATTACATCGTCAAGACTCAAATTGGACATGCTGCTTATGGATGAATTTTTGTAAAAATATCAAGAAAAAGAGATGCTAAGATACTCATGTATGTTTAAATCTATTTCAAGCCTTGCTACAGAACTATAGTGTAACAAACAAGATGGCATTTAAAGAACTGAAAAAAAAAACAGACTGCTTGTGTGCGGTCAAGCTTATAAAGAGAAGGATATACAATATCTTAGTACTAAAATTGAAGATTACAAAAGTATTTGCTGGAAGCAAACAAGGTCATGTCAAATATATTTGGAGGGAGAAGAACCAATATAGTTGTACACATAAAGAAGATTTGACAATTTAGGAGAATATGTTAAGGAAGTTTGGAGTTACTTCTCAGTTCTCATGAAGGAATTGAGCCATGTGGCTTAGGAAAGAAATTAAGATTTTTATTTAATTCATCTTTTCTTTTCTTTTTGATGCTAAAGACTGATATATCATAATTAACTAGAAAACATTGCATCATTATACTTTATCTTTCAAGTAATGTACCACAAACGAAATCAACTAAAACAATAAAAACTTTTATTGTATTTTAATATCATTATTGCACAATACAACTAATTAAACACATTGCCCACCACACCTATGCTTATCCTACTACATTATTGGTGAAGAACTAATTAAAAATTCTCTGTCCAGGTGATAGAATCATCTTTGGATCAAACTGATTTTTTCTTTGTTGAAAAGTGTTCCACTTTTTCCCAAAATGTTTTATCCAATCTTCCTCTGTTTTGTAATGTGGAAGATACTGCTTAATGTTGAGGCCAGCTTTGTCACAGAAGTTCAATATTTCATCATTTTGGTCATCCAAAATCTTGCACTCAGCATATCCACTTGAAGAATGCAATAGCCCCACACAGTAAAATGTCTCCTCCTCTGGTATCACTGCTGACATTCTCTCATCCCATCTGCATTTGAAGTTATGCACACTGTTAGTGTAAAAAAAAAATTATAAAAAAAAAAGACGAAGCTAGAATTTGAATCTTACTTTTAAGTTTGGAGATTCTAAGTAATAAATTATAGTAAATAGAAGAATAGGAGTACTTTTTCCTGCTTGTTGGGTAGACAAGGATGGGTCCAGTTGGCCTGTTTTGTCTGCGTATAATGTCCACAAAAACAGCAGCATTGAAATCCATGATAGATGACTTTGGTACAAACAGATTGAGCCATGGATGAGGAACATCCCACATTCCTTTTGATTGCAGCTCTAGTTCCCCACTTCTTACTCTATTCAGAAAATCCACATAAGTGGCATCTTTCTTGAACATAAATCCAGGCAAATAGTTTAACCCTTTTACCAACTTCTTCAATTCCTGCGCAATAACAGAAAATTAGAGTAAATCTAGTGTTTTAACATAGTAATATATATATAGTAAATAACATGTTATAATCAGTTAATATACATTGATATTGTCAAAATCAATACATACTGATACTACTCCCTCTGTGCCGATATATTTATGTGATGTACTTTGACCAAACGCATCGTTGAGAAAGTAAGAATTTTGACTTGTGGTCTAAAACAAGACAGAGATATTTGTGTGGCGATATAACATCTCATTAAGGGTAAAAATAGGCGCATAGGCACAATATAATGGTAAAAATCACATTGAAGTTTAAGACTTTCTTTGTTAAGTACAATTGCAATAGTAAATGCATGGTATATACCTCATCAATAGTTTTAGCAGTGTGATCATCATAGTACTTGACCATTTCTAAGCAATAGATAATTCCATTTTGGGATAACAAGAGACTAATTTTGGTCTGATTGGAAGGTGAGAAAAATGAAGATCTCCAGTTATTTACAGAGCTTCGTTCCATCATTATTGAGCCTTCAACATAGTCCAATCCATCAATTGAAATAAGATGTTCTTGATCTTTTGTGAATTTTGAGAAATCAGCATACAACATTCTCACCCATTTCACCTACAAGAAAATAAAACAAAAACCATTATTGATCTGCAAAAAAATCAAACCACTGATAAAGCAATTACAGGCAAATCACTACAATAAACATAAATTGGTAAAAATGGTAATCCACTAAGGGCTGTTTAGTTACAGGGATTACGGGTTATCCCAATAAAAAATTTGGGAATTAAACTTGCTTGGTATTTGGTTGTGGGTATTAGCTAAAACTTGGATAAAACTTATACCAAAATCATAAGATTATCCCATATAGAAAGTGAATTATCTGTCCCGTTTATAATCCTGGGAGAGCCTTTTTTTGGAACCAAACAATCGCTTACTGTGCTATCACAAATAAAAAAATAAAATAATAATAATAATAATAATAAAAAAATATATATATATATATATATATATATATATATATATATATATATATATATATATATATTATTAAGAGTATATACTTACTCTTGTCGGTGCTTTATCCAAAACAATTCTTGCCCTGGTTATTATACCAAACTGTCCCAAACCTCCTAAAACTGCAAAAAACAGTTCTGAATTCCTGTGTTTGGAGCAAGTCACAAATTCCCCTTTACCTGAAACCAAACATGAGATAACAAAATTTAGGTACAATCATTTAATTATGTTATCATGCAACAAAAATACTAATATATCTTTAATTGTGTGAATATTTAAGGAATTTATAAACTAGTATGTTGGTCATGCACTGATATATATCAAATATAGTAACAAGTACCAACCTACCACTTCCAAATAATAAGTAAAGTTTTTTCTGACACATCTAGTAATATATGGTGAAATCTCACCTACAAGATCTTCCAGGTGGAAAAGGAGACATCACAACCTATCAAGGGATACTAGGCACATCCTTTTACATGTTAAAAGAATAAATCTACGAGTAGATCAGTATAAACTTTTTTCTAAAAGAATATTACATGGTTAGGCCCCAAACATGCATGTTTCTAGCCTTAACTAAACGTTGATAGTGACTATCTCCCCATCTTTTCTTTTGCACTTCCAATACTTTTCATTAAAATACCCAAAAGATTAAATAAAAAATAGAAAGACCTTTTATGTTTATGAGACCTTTATGAAATTAAAATATATGAAAAGTATACTGAGTAATGCTGGAAAAAAAGAATATTGCTTAAAATAACTCATTTATGTACTTGTATAGATTTTTTTTTTTTTTTACATTGTAAGATCAGGATAGGAGAATGAAGGATGGAAGTGAGAATTGAGACTTCCACTGGGACCACTAAGTTGTAAGCTTTGATATTTGTCGTATAATTTGTATAGAGGACAATAATGTACGTGCTTAGTAAAATTTACCTGTAATAACATCCATTTCATGAATATTACTGATTTGAGGACCATGTCGGAAAGTTTGGCCACTAATTCCAGCATTAGAGAGAGTACCACCAACAGTGAGGTACAAATAATCCGTCCACGAGACAGGTGCTAGGCCATGCTCGAGGGTGGCATGAAGAACATCAATCCATAACTGCTCACCGCCAACGTCCGCATAAAACCCTAAAGAAGAATCCCTAGAAACCCTAATTCCATTATTTAAATTATTATTATTAGTGGTTAAAGAATTCATTTCCACAACAACCCCATTTTGTGCCATGGCTTGTCCCCTAATGGAATGGCCATGACCTCTGGCTGCTACATGAAAAGGGACAGAAAGTCCATAGGACAATTGAATGAGGTCAATTATGTCATTAACACAAGAAGGATAAAGAACTGCAGCTGGGAATATTTCTTGAACAATTTTTCCAAAATCTTTGGAAGATGCTTTTATGGCATCTGAATTTGTACTAAGTTTAGATGAAATATTAAGGGATAGAATTTCATAAGGATTTGAAGGATTCCAAGGCCTTAACTTTCCTGTAATGGACATTAAACTACTGATAATGAAGAAAATAATGAGATTATAACCATGGGACAAAAGCTTAGTCATTTTAAAATATGGGGAAATAGAAGATCAAAGAAGGATATTAGAAGTAGGTGATTTTTGGTGAAGAGAAGAGAGAGTGATACGAGGGTATATATAGAGGGGAAATAATAATATATGCATGCAAAAGAGTGAATAAAATATTCTTGGATATAGTAGCAGTACAAGATTAGAAGATCTTGAAAAAAATAATACTGATTACATGTGGGGGGAGAAATTCCATGAAAGATACAAAAGGACAAGACTTTAGTGACAATTGCTCTTTTGACTTTATGTTCTAATTGAACGTCATAACTTTCTCATGGGAAAAATTCAGCTCTTTCATGGTATTGTCATTACATGATTAATCAAGATTCCGTGACTAGCCACCCACTAATTATGGTGTTAGTGGTGGAGCAATTATCAGTTACATACATTTAAGGATAATCAAAATATGAAAAAAGTAAATGATTGAAAAGATCAAGAAAAAAATTCAACACAATATATATACATAAAAAATCTATCTACACAGTATATATAATTTTTCAGCAAAAGTGTATCAATTAACACTCATTGGATATTAATTTAATCTATCTACATAGTATATGCACCAGTTATACTAATTTACCATGATTAAGTGTGTACTAGTTACTTATAATATAGTGATAAAAGTGGTACGTGAAAATATATATTATGTATTCATTAAATTGGCATAAACATAAAATGTCTGTGGAGTGAGTTCATACATTGTGCCTGCAGGCACGCTAGACAAGTCCCGAAAGCACACAAATTTCTAGTTATAAATACATAAGTATTTATAATAAGTAATCAGTAACCTAAAAGATAAGGCATGGTAAAATTTCACTATCGGTCTACAAATTTCATTATATTGTCGGCAGCAGTGTTTTAAAAGATAGTTTCAGGACTCGCTCCGGGGCGGGGCGCTGGCAAAATGCCCCCGGACTCACGTGCAGGACTTAGTTCTTGTGAGACTATACGCCCTAAACGCCAGACTATACGCCCTAAACATGCCTAACGTCCAATGCTCGGGGCTCACCTAACAGTTCTTACACAAATTATATGTTAAATTCCTTAATTGAAATCGTTAACCCTCATAATTCTTTAACAAATGAATGATACTTAATAGTTTTTCATCTATAGAAATAAAAAGATTGGGCGTAACTCAAATAACAAGTCGTATAGAAATAAAAAGATTGGGTGTAACTCAAATAACAAGTCATAGTATTGCATATTTACCATTTGAGAACATCGTGAGGGTGAGTATCATTAATATTTCTTTTAAAATGAAAATACATAGCCGAATTGTACATTTTCACTTGTCATTAATTAGTCTTTTGTTCTGTGTATCAAAATTATCATATTTTATTAATTCGCTATTTGAAAGTAATTTTATTTTTATTCATGAAGGAGTTACGTTTTAATTATAATACTGATAGAGTTTATTGATTATTTCTTATAGGTAGATAAAATGAATAGTATGATAGTAATATTGTTTTAAGAAATATAATGTGATTTTTTCATTGTTTGAACGTTAAGATGTTAGAGTTGATTTACATTTCATAATAGCTTTTATTTCATTGTATTGTTTATACTTGTAAAATTATGTTATATATAATTACAACTTATAAGTGGCGTATAATGAATTGTTTTGCGCGCGTGCACACACACATATGTAAAGCGCTCCGCCTTTTAAAACACCGGTCAACAGTGACAGCGTACACAATATTTTGCACCATTAGTACCAACTTATTAATTAAACTAATATATATGTGTTTATTTATACAAATAGTGTCACTTATTATCACATTTCGACTAGTATATATGCTTAAATATGAGATTTTTTTTATTTTTTTTTTGGCTATAGCTAGTTAACCGCGTTTCAGACTTTCGGCATTATACTTTTGTTGAATATTAGAGTCTCGAGTTTACTTAGTCTTTGTTTTCAATATTAAGGAACAATATGGTCATAATTAGGTATGCACATATGAAAAGTAATTTCTAAAACTATCAATTCAATATCTTATGCAATCTTCACGAATCTTTGGTTTAATTGGACGAGCAATTAGATAGACATTTTACATTTGAAAAAAAAAAAAGTATTAATCTGCAAATTAACAGTTAACACAGAGAAGGGAAATGTACTGGAAAGTTGAAGGAAACACATCAACAGGATTTTTCTTCTTCTTTTTCTAAGATTTGGTTTGTAGGTATCTGATTTGAGATAACATATGAATGTGAAAAGTCAATTCCATGTTTAATGAGCACGAATCGTCATGTCCATTTCAATAGAGATTTCATCACTTTCAGCTGATCGTATCTTTTACTTTCATTTGAGTTTTTTTTCATGTGCATGCATTAATGTTGTAGATTAACACTATTTGGGGTCTTTTTGTTTGTGGCAAATTATGCTGGTATTAGATATCCTGATATTATTTCTTATTGGCGGTTTGATTTGTTGTATTAAAGTTAACATGCATTACATAACTTCTTAGAAGAAGTTGTTTGTTTTCAAAATACCCTCCATTTTATTTAGTACAAAAATGGTATGAAGGACCTCACGGGTATCTTTGTGATTTTCATTGTCTTATCCAGGGATAACGGATGGGGCTCCTCTCCATTTTCACTCTCTCTATTTTTTCCAAGTTCCTACTTGGATGAAAGACACATGTCATAGTTAATAATTAATGGTTAAGATCTAATTGTCCAAATCAAGGTCCTAACCATAGTTAGAATAACGAATATTTTCTTTATTTACTCTAAAAAAATTTGACAATCCCAAAATTCTAACTAAAACATTATCTCACCTATAAATTAATCCTTTTTTTTTTCCTATTTATTACGTGCTCTTCCTTTCTTTTTTTTTTTTTTTGCTTCTTTTGAACTTTTTTTTTCTTGTACAATTCTTCTTAATTCCCCCCCCCCCCCCACCCCACCCCCCACACCGTCCATCTGGATATGTTCCCATATTTGTTTTTGTATACTTTGTGCTTTAATTTTAATTCAAGAAAAGAAAATTTATAAGTCATTTATATGACATGTAATAAATAGGAAAGAAAGAAAACTTTAGGATTAATTTATAGGCGAGATAGCTAGAATTTTGGGATTGTCAAATCTTTTTAGAGTAAATAAAGAAAATATTTGTTATTCTAACTATGGTTAGGACCTTGATTTGGGCAATTAGATCTCAACCATTAATTATTAACTATGACATGTGTCTTTCATCCAAATAGGAACTTGGGGAAAATGAAGAGAGTGGAAATGGAGAGGAGCCCCATCTCAGGGATAACTAGTCCTGGTACTATTATTCCACCATCTGACAGAGATAATTATTCCCAAGGTTAATTAATAATCAAGCAAGGGATAAGACAACGCTAAATTTTTATCTCGAAACTATTTATACCTGTCCAACATACCAAACAGCCCCTTATAGAACAAATTAAACTCATAGTAACACCAAATCTAGTCTTGTACAAGCATTGTAGCAAGCAAATAGAAGTGAACCGTTAGTCCAATTACTTACTAGGCTGGAATTTTGAAGTCTCGTGTTTAAGATCCCATTAGTAGATCCGGGGGCAAATCCACGGCACTAGTTCATTTAAACGGGAGTATTTTCGGCACGTATAGAAAATCACTAAATTTCAACAAATAGTATATTTAATTTCTTAATTTTAAAAATTCAATAAATTCAATGTTATAACCTTGAAAGTTTAATTCCACAGAGGTCATCTGGTTATTAAATTTGGGATTGCATTTATCCACTATTTGGTTATCGATTATAGTTAACACCGGTATAAATTATCTATTCCATTATAAGAGATGGAATTATAATCTCAGGATTATATAATCTTGGGATAACCTATTATTTTGAACCAAACGACCTCATAAAACTTAAATCTTGTATCCGCCTCTGAGTAGATCGAGACCAATAATTCACTGTGTAATTTACTTGTAGTTTTCCCTATATTAGTTCGTATATCTATGTAGGAGCCGTTTGGACATGGTTTGAAATCACGGTTTCAAACCATGGTTTGAAATCACGTTTGGACATGCAATTTAGATATCTTAAGTTATATTTTCTCTTATAGACATAAAAACCTCACAAGTTGTGAAAACTATCAAAACATTCTCAATTCTTATACAATGTTACCAAATGAGCCAGTCATAGTTCATAACAAAATTAATACGCTACTAGAAGGTCTTTCTAAAAAAATACAACACCAATATTTTTTTAGAAAGGTCTTCTAGTAGCGTATTAATTTTGTTAATACGCATAAATAAAGGTAGACATAAATAAAGGTTGGTGGAAGTTAATGAGGTTGGCAAATGGTTGGTGGGAGTAATTGTTAAAGATATCTATCTATTTATGAGTCTTTTTTTATAAAATATAAACTTATGGGTCACATTTTTTATTTAAAATTTTTAAAACCATGGTTTGAAACCATGAGATGAAATGCATGTTTAAATACTAATTTCATCTCATGATTTCAAACCGTATGTCCAAACGCCTACATAATATTGGCCGTGGTACATGAATAACGAGCAATGCCATAGTACCTAGGTCACACGTGCATGTCTACATCTGGCAGAAGTGAATCCAAATAAGATCCTAACATTGCGAATATGGTCTCAAGTTATATAAGTCAAGAGTAATTTAAGACTAGTTAGTCAAGCATCTAAGAATAAAGGTTCAAAATTTATACTTGATGAGTTTAATATTTAAGGTTTTTGGCATCCAACTCAACATACATTTGGAGTTCCTGATTTCAAATAAATTATTTGTTAAAATTTCAGTATTTATAAATATATATTTATCTTTGTGTCGAAAATACTGGAAGCAATTGAACTCGTCGTTCTCGAATTTGGTTGGTTCTGGCATATTTTCACATCCTTGTTCACTGTCTTGGCTGAAAATATGAATTGCGAGGAGTTTCCCAACACGAAGTTAGAGAAAAACTGAAAGAAAAAAATTAAAGAAAAAAAACATAATTCCGTGTGATATATAGAATGGTCATGAAAATGCTTTGGCGTAATACACAAATAAGACAGAAAAAATGTGAGACATGAACTAAAACTTATTAAGCGTATGAATGGCGTGATATCCATTTGCTACCACATTACAATTTCACTTAAATATAATTTTTCTAACAAATTAGGAGACTCACTCCACCACCTTTGGCCAACATGGCTCCGCCACGGAACGAACGAGGGCGGAGCTAGCTTGAAGGAAGGGGTTCAATTGAAAATTCCATTTGTTGAATAATTATACCATGTAAATAATAGAGTAAAAATAAGTAGTGAATTGAATTCTCTACATATAAAATGTTGAATTTCCGTGACATGAGGAAAATTTTTAGTAAAGTAACAAAAAGGATTCAAAATTGCTTTAGGTCACATATTCAAATTCCATGTATTATATTTTTTAATCCCCTTGTATAAAATTTTGACTTAGCCACTAGACGAAGATATATGTTTAACACACACTGAGATCTTTATGATCTAGTTAGGAGAAACAAATTGATAAAGACAGAGAGATGTTTCTCGTTGGTCGTTGGGCATGCACTTCAATTCCCCCAATACAATCTGTGAGATTTAGATTTGAATATACTAGCATTATTGTTTTCAAGTGCTACAAGAAAACTATACTACGTATAATCTTTGACTATTTGACGTAAAGATCTAGCAGGTAGGAATTTCATCCAAACACTTATAGCCCCACATACCATACGGTCTATCTTTTCCTATATTTCGTGGTCCAAATATATATTTCAAAAGATACTAAGAATCACATCCATTAATTTTGCAATCTTGTACACGTTGAATTATTTTGGAACCAATGAATAATGTGTTTCAACAGGAAACTATGAATCAACAGAAACATAACGTCATTTCTTTTCAAATATCAGAAAGGACAGATGTCGGCTAGTAATGTCTTCAATACATACAAAATTTTGGTGCACAACATGTTACCACCATTCCATTGTTCTGCATCTTTAAACAAACACATTCATAGAGTCTCTCTGGCATTTCTCTCTCATGGCGGTGAATCCACAGTGTAATCTACATGCTCATGTAAACTAAATAGCTTTTGCCCAAACCATATGTATGTATTAAATATTTTTTATAAATATTTCATTTTGTACTAAATTATTATTATATATTAACTTGAGATTGCTATAGAAACTCATAAACAGACAAACTATGTTGCTCAGACTTTTCAAAATTGTCATCGGCTGTGTGTCAGATTATTCAAAAATAGTACATCGTTAGAGAATTCGGTACGGATGCGACAAGATTTCTATAGAGTCGAAGCAACATAACAGACAAATCGGCCGTGCAATAGTGAAGTGGTGATGGGGTGGACTAGCCTCAAAGATATTGCATATCTTCATGGGGTTAACATGATCATGAGAGAGTGGTCTCATTTCTCTCTAATGAAAGAAAAAAAAAAACGTAAGTACTCTGTACCAGCCTGGCTTTGGCCACGACCAAATTCGTCTTACTGTGCAATAATGGCTATGCATATATATATTGCATGGGAATTTTAGTGAACCCCAAAAGTACAATCAATCGCTTGCCACTAATTAATGTATAGTATCTATGGTCCAATCCCAAGTATATATGTCCATATGCCAGCCAATGCTTGGTACATTCACTAACAAGTACTATTGCTTACAATTATGAGTTATATATAAATTGTTGAATTTCTGTTAACATAAAGAACTATCCTATTTTAACGATAAAAGGTGGCCCAAAATGTTTTAAATCACATATCCTAATTTAATGATTAAAGGTGGCTCAAAATGTTTTAAATCACATATTTGAACCTCATGAATGACTTTGTTTTAATATATCGTTGTTAGAGTTTCAAATTTCGCCGCTACCTTCTCTAGACCACTGGATCATGTCATTGTTTATAATTAACATTTATCACACTTTTACTAGAAAGAAAATCAAGTAGTATAAGCAAAAGTTTTATACTCAGAATGCTTGACAGTTTCCAAAATTTGGATGAATTAGGGGGCCACCCTCCCAAAAGAGAAAGGAGTTTGTCAAAGAGCCAAAAAGGGTAAAGATCTTGCAAGATCGAACAATCAGACAAATCGGTCATTCATTATAATGTACCATGAAGATATACTTGGGTCCTTTAGATTCTTTGGTTCCTTCCTTATCCATAACTCCAACTTGGCTTTAGTACAATATAATTTATATATGTGTGGTGCTCTATTATCTCAGCTTTACTCTTGAAATTTATTATCACTCACCTAAGCATGAATGTTTCATTTTTGCATTTCCATGCCATCAAAGATATAATTAGGTAACTAGAAGTGTGATTTGTTCAAACGGATTAAGTTTTTAAATTGATGAGATCATCACACAATTGCATATGATATCAATCATCAGAACACATAAAAGTCCTAGATTTGAGTCCTACCATCACTCATTTGAAGAAAAAAAATCACATGCTTAGTCGAAAAACAAAGAATCTGCCCGCACAACAGTCGACCGGTGACATGTTAAAGATATTATTAAGTAATAAAAGTGTTTTCTCTCTGGCAATTTAAAGTATTAGATGTAACGATCAAAACATTTAATACCCTCTTAGATCTAGTTTCAGTACGTAATAGACATGACAATGGGTTCTTAGTGTCAGACCATATATATGTGTGTGAAAAACAAGTGTATATTGGAGTTAGGTAAATATCTCTAAATCCACGATGTCTAAATTCTAAATATGCTACTATAGTGTCTCAATCATTTTTTTTTTTTTCATTTGTTCTTTCTTCCTATTCTATTTTACTTATTATAGAAATTAGAATAGGCCATAGAAGCAAGGGCTGACGGCTACACGTTTTAATTTCCTCTTTTTCTTGAGCTTATTATCAGTACTCCAAAAACGTATTGTTTTTAAAATTTAATAACTGGCAAACACTATCATGATCATATGATGTAGTAGATATTTTGATGATAAAGAGCAAAATAGTCAAATATGCACGTAAGAGTACTTTAAACAATATGGTTCAGAGTATAAAAGAGGGTCAACTTGATATTACTCCTAATATTTATTAAGCAAAAAACAAAAATCCTAATATTTTGTACAGTACTATTTTTTAAAATATTGATGCTATTAGTATAGCTGTGTGACACCAAAAAAGGGTGACCTAATTATGCATAAATTAATAGTACCACAGAAAAATCCTTAGTTATTATGGTATGTCTAGCCCTAATTATAGCCCTTCTCCAATAACGAGGCTATGTAAGAAACATCTATAATCACTTTTTGTCTTGCAAATTACTGTGCAAAGCTCTGCTGATGGCAACACAAAGATTGAGAAATAATTACATCAGACAAAATTGTTCTATATTCTAGGAAGAGAAAAAGTACTATATATATGCACCATTGCAATTATGGGGCTAATTATCAATGATCATGCTGTATAGAGGTTACATATTTAGCCAAAATTATTATGTTCCCATCTCTTTAGTATTTTTTTCTCCGTGTGCACGCGTGCTTGGTTTGAGATCATAATTATCTTGGATTAAGGACTTCAATTATTTGCTTTATCATGGTAATCTCATAATGAAGGTTGAAGATTGCTATCTCAAGGAATTATTGAAGGGATAAAGTTTTATGCATAGGTGGTGTATACAAATTATTTGTGTTGATTAACAATCTGATAAAAATGGTGACAAACATACCGTCACATGTTAAACAACATTGATTATATTATATTTTCTTAAACTATGAGGGCGTACAATGATAGAGCAACCCTTGTTAACTGAAAAATATATTGCAGTTTGTAAATAGGTCAAAAAATTACAGTATGCATATATACTACACGCTGAAATTTCTTTAACTTTTTCGTGCATTTACTTTCTTATAATTAAATTAAACACCTCCTAATAAAAATCTTGACTCCAGTGCTATTAAGCGTATATATAGCTTAAATCCTAAAGTAATGTACTCAATTATTCTATTCTTTTTTCTTGTGGTGGGGTTAAGCATGGGGTGTAATCCTCCAAGTAGTAAAAATGTATTACTTTCTTGGGACAAAAAGGGGCTCTATGAAATATCTTGCTGTAGCATATTAGAAGCTTAATTTGGGCAATCTAGAAGGCATATTCACACTTCGGAATGTAATGAAAATTTTAATTAGGCACGTGAAACATAAAATCGGTGGGACTAAAATCTAAGCCTTTAAAAGAAAAGAGGGCACATATCTGATCTTTCGGTCCAACAGAATTGACTCAACATCAAAAGCCATTGGTGATTGGATATGCTTTGGAATGTTAAACCTTAAGCCATTAGGTCAGATTTTATACTCCCTCCCGGATAAAAATAAAAAAGTGTTCACTTAGTCATTTGCATACCTCTTAAGAAGATACTAACTCCTAGATAAATAGATAATTTGATTAAACAGCCCCTAATTAAATAGGAATTGTGATTTGGTCATATAACACTTAATAGGGGTAATCCTGGAAAAATAAGATTAATTCTTGGCAATCCTGGAAAAATAAGATTAATTCTTTTTTTATTTGATAAGTGGACACTCTTTTTGACTTAAGAAAAAAAGGCTAAGCGAACATTTTTTTAAACCCGGATGGAGTATGTGTTAACAATTCACATAAGTATAAATAAGAGATTTCAAACAAGGAAATCAAATGGATTGTGGTAAATTCCAAACTCAAATGCCCAAATTCCGAACTCGAACCTATAAAGTGAGATTCTTGAATGCGCATATGTCTCCACTGTTTCATGTCGCTCAATTTAACTCTGCCTATATGAGTGTGCTCGCATTACCAATCTCAATTCGAGATAAAGAAGGATGACTGTAGTAGCTTAATAGTCAACGCAAGATTAGTCCATTTATGATGAATCCTCGTAGTGCTCTAGAATGTTTGACTAACTCTAAAAATTATAACAAGTTGTGGATGACATATAAAACCAGATCTTACCGCAAAATGCAGCCTTGTTTCTTTGCCTTTATTTTTTATTTTTTTTGTTAGTTGTTGGAGAGCTGCACATCTTCTTTGTTCAAGTGAAGGCTGTGACTTTATCTAGTCTAAAGACACATTACGAAGTATTTGGTTTGTGTAATAGTACTTTATGTCTGGTACCTTGTAATACAGTTGCTTCTGCCTTAAGTAAATATCATGTTGCCTTTTTCACTAGAATCAACATTCAATGGGTAAGGTTAAGTACTTGGGAAACAGACTAGCTGCAGAAATGTCTCACCTCTATATATTACCCTTCCTTTCTTTCGTTTTCATTCATTTTGTCAAGTTTTATGTTAAAGCTAAGCATTAGAGGTGCAACTGCATTGCGCGCCCAGTGACGAATCAAGAATTTAAAATTTGTATATTCTAGGAATTGAAAGTGTGAATTTCGAACTATATATCTAATGTTTTCTGTATTTGGTTTGACATTTATATATGTCTCTAAAAGTTTAGTTTGATAGTCGTAATTTCTGACAAACCCATAAACTGACATCGGAGGTGACAAATCCATATATAGGTTTAAGGGTGATCAATTGAATCCTCTTTATTGAAACAATATAAATAATGTGTATCTTGAGCATTGTATTGGGCTAAATTCGTAAAAGACAGTTGGACCAGTATCGCTATGCCACGTGGTTTAAAGGATAAGTCAAAGATGAGTCAGCATTGAATGGCACTGGAGGAAATGCAATTGCACCGGAGGAACCATTTGGTCCGGTAGATTATTGGAATAGGTCCGGAAGAAAGCTCAACCTACTGCTGTTACAAATCAAGTTGAAACCAATGTTATTAGGCTTAATGGTCCTCTTTGTTGCTCATTATTATTACTCAATTAATACTCATTATGGGCAGCGGCGTCATACAAAGAATGTGTGCCCCTAACTCCTAGTATAAATAGAGATTATCATTCCCATTGTAAAGACAAGTAATTCAAGAGGAATACACTCCACTTATACATAATTGCTCATTTCTTAAGTTCTTTATTATTTTACTAAGTGTTTAGTCACAAGCTTGGTCGGAGGAACTAGCACCGGGGTCGATCAAAGCTAAGGCTATTCTCAACTTCACTTTGGTTTATTTCGTTACATTCGATTTATTTGCATAATATATTGACTTACTGGTCATTTTGATTCACGTGTCCTTGACCACGAACACAAATTCAACTTAATCGTTTTTCCGGTAAACAAACATCTTTAGCTAAATTCTCGACTCCACTAATGAATGGATCTGCCATTTGTATCATTAGGTACCTTCAAGGCCGACTTTAGGGTAAAGCTTGTGCTTTTAGGGGGGGCATTTTTTTTTCAATAATAAGCTAAATGGTTAATTATTTAGAGAGTAACGAGTATACCTTTAAGTAGAAAAGTAAATTTTTATATACAAATAATTTTTAGATGTGTTACTAATTGGAGTGATAATGTGAGTAAAAATTTGAGAAATATGAATCACTCTTTCAAATCTTTTACGTGTAAAAATTTGGCGAATAAGAATCACTACCAAATCTTTTTTGTGTGAATAAAAAATCTGACAAGTGAAATTATTTTATATTTTTACATTATTCACTCTCTATCTGTTAATTAAGAGTCTATCTCTCACATAACATTTATGCACTTCTATATTCTCTTTCTTGTCTTTTCCGAGTTCAAGCATGATAAGTTGTTGCTCCCAAACGCACACATAAGTATACGTGGTCGTACAAGTAATATAGACTGTTAAGTCCATATATCGATCCCACAGAGACTTAAATTCTACTGTTAAGCTAATTCAAATTCGAATGAAACTATTCAAGAAAGTGAAAATCAAGATGTTTGTTGTACTAAACTAAAACTTAAAAGTAAACAATTTGTGATGGGTGTTTTTGTGACTAGGACTAGCTTGACAAAGATTGTAAGAATTATCATATGAGAGAAAGATCTAGGGTTGTGGCTTTCGACAATCCAGTTGATCTTCAGACAATTCCACCTATTTTATTTCCTGGGTTACTAGTTGACGGGTTAATTATACTTTATGATATTCTCTCGAACTACTCACAAGCCTGTAGATGTTACTATAATGCCTATATCTCTATGGTCATATCAGAGGTAACAAGGACGCATTTATTTCTCCGTATTCAACTAAGTAGGGCTAAAGGGTATATCTCTATCCTCAGTAGCGAAACGATTAAATCGAACAAACTCTATTTATTCTTATTACGTACGCGAATCCCTTTCTCAAGTTCAATTCGCGCACCACAGATAGTGTCTAACTATTGGCCAGATAATCAAACAATTAAGATCAAGAATAAATAAGCAACCTAAATATGGAAAATCAATAGATAATAATTGTCATCAAACCAACTGTCAAGTCTTTCGCCACAACCCTAGAATTAAGAAGTTTAGCTACTCATGATTCGATCATAGACAAAAGAATCCCTGAATAAACTAGGTTTGAAAAAGATGAAAAATAAAATAACCTAGAGAGAGAAAAATAGAACGGTGGCTTACAAATCCTTGAATAATCCCAACACACCGAACTCAGCTATTAAAACGTCTATATATAGTCTAGGGTAAAAACAGAAAATAAGTAATCCAAATCCTAGTCGAATCGGGACAACTCTCGCAGAACCCCGCTTTCCTTCCGCATCGCGAAAGGATCGCGCAGAGTACTGGGGCTTCTCGCTTTCCTTCCGCATCGCGGAAGGATCGCCTGATGGTATTGCCTGGCTGGTCTTGTCCGTTTTCTTCACGATGCAGAAGAAAAGCGGACCCTTCAGTCGAAGTATTTTCCTTTTTTGGTTCGTCCTTTGTGGTCTTCGACTTGTCACCTCGTTTACACGTCAAATGCTCCAAACTCAATCACTTTAAGCTCAGTTTTCCATCGTCTGCCATCATCGCACCTATACACATGAAATATAACGACATAAGTTCAAATACGACGATTGCATCATGAATTAAGCGATAAAAGTCATACGAGTAGGCTGTAAAATGACACAAAACATGATATTTGTGCCAAATATCATAAGTTATAGTATAATTTTGTGAAAAATCACAAGTTAAGAGTACTATATTGACAAAATATATATATTGCGATCTTTTTTATATTTATTTTCGCGCGTTTCAAGCATTCCAAAGAGTTTTTGAAAAATATTTGGCAATCAACTCATCAATTTTTTGGATCATTCTACTATTCTAATTTTCAAGTTTTATTTTAGTTACATTTTTTTTTTGGTTGTTGTTGTTGTTATTTTTGTTATTTTCACTTTATAATTATATTTTATCTTTTCAATCATTTATAATAATTTAAATATGTCGACAATATGATCTGGTTTTTCAATTTTTTTTAAAAATCTAAACTATAACACATGTCCTAAAAAGGTTGGAGAAATTGATTATAAAAGGTTGAAATAAATTTGCATTTCAAAACGTTAGGAAAATAGATTTCAAATGTTCTAACATTTAGTTGTTTTAAACAAAATCTAAGGCCTCTCATCAATATTGGCTTTAGGCAATAAATATTCTTGAGCCGCCACTGAGTACCTTAAGATGCCAAGCCTCTTGTTAAATGTTTGTACCAAATTTTCCTAGAAATTAAACAAGCAAGAACATTGAGTGACATAAAGAGGCAAATGGGCTCCCCTTTAGGACTTACTGGGTGAATTGTTTCTGAGAATATTCTATAATTAACTTTAAATAAGGTTTATATACAATTATTTCAATATTGTAAAGTAATATTAACACATTATCTATCCTAGGTCCTCTTGATGCCAGAAAATTAAGTAAAAATTGTTGTATCTCACTAAGTATGTCTTTACGTTATGAAGACAATGTAATTTTTTTTTACATCTTTAATTAATTTGGCCTATAATAACAAGTAACTATTTGTATCAAACCTGCTATATATGATAACTCAAAAAAATGCAATAATAATTTGCAATAACTGACTGAATTGAATGTTAATAGATTTTTTTTTACACTATCAATTGCTTATAACTTAAAACCATTATACTTATATATACTCTTATTCTAGAACATGATCTAAAATGACTTACTACAAAACACCCGTAAAAAGTTGAAAAACTCTTAAACATATACTACTAAAATTCGAAAGCTACTAAATTCACATTAGTATTTGTTAATATCCTTTCAACGTGTTCTTTTTGAGATGCTTAAATTTCTATATTGATAAATCATATTTTCTCTCTCCCAATTGACATGAAAGTGTTCAATACAAGAGTTACAACACATAAATTTTGGCATAAATTCTTCAAATTTTTAAAAACAAAATTTGCATAATTAACAATTACATGAAAAATATTACTTGTAATTCTATGTAGTAGTTAAAACTCAAAAAATTTAAAAAACTTGAGAAAATTACTGTAAAAAAAAAATTGTTTGAGTCTCCAAAAAATCAAACTTCACGTAAAATACAACAAAGGAAATAAATTATTTAAAACATATTCCTTTATTCTTTCTTTTAAAGCTTTCGGGGGTCGTTTTGGTTGGTGTGATAAGAATAATAATTCCGGAATAAGATGCAAATTATTTATCCCTCGTTTGGTAAAGGGAATTAATTAATTCTAGGATTATTTTGTCCCATCATTTGTACTAAAATAGTGGGATAACTATCCATATAGAAGGTGGGATAAAATAATCTCATGAATATCTCCATTACAAATTCTTGCCTATCCCCATTGAAATTAACTAGGCAAAGTTAGTGACTTTTGAAAAACAAAATAAAGTTGAGTGGCTATGATGATCAATTACCAAAATTGAGTGACTATTTAAGCTTCTACTCAATGTTGAGTGACTTTTGGAAGAAAAAAGAAAGTTGAGTGACTATGGTGGCCAATTACCCAAAGTAGAGTGACCATCCAAGATTCTAACTGAACGTTGAGTGACTTTTGAAAGACAAACCAAAATTGAGTGACTATGGTGGTCAATTACCTAAAGTCGAGTGATGATCCAAGCTTTTAAGTTCTAACTCGATTATATATTTACCTTTTTGTTTTTATGGAAAAGGGCCTAAAATGCCCCCAAACTATGAGATTTGGTACAAAAATGCCCTCCGTTTACCTCTGCGCTCTAAAATGCCGTCAACCTATTGGGCCTAAATTGCCCTTATTTTTAACAGCAGTGGCATTTTTGGCCCAATAGATGGACGGAGCGCAATATTGTACAAAATCCCATAGTTCAGGGGCATTTTAGGCCCTTTTCCGAAAAAATATTTTTTTATTTATTTATTACGTGGCAAGTTTTAATTGGTCAGTTTTAAAATTAATCTAAACTAATTATATCCCAACACAAAATCTGGATCCACCTAACCAGCCTTGACTTAAAATGGTGATTGTAGCAACATCGGGCCCCGCCGATGAGCCACCATTAATCTCCAGCATCCTTTCCTCTATTGAAACAACCCAAAACTTGGATTGAAACCACCATATTAATTGGTTAGTTTTAAAAATTTTAAAAAAATATTACACTTATTGCGTGGCATGTTTTAATTGGTTAGTTTTAAAATTAACCTAGACTAATTATATCCCAACACAAACTTCTGATCTACCTAACTCGCCCCGAGTTGAAATGGTGACTGTAGCAACAACTGTGCCCACCGATGGGCCACCATTAATCTCCATCGCCCTTTCCTCTATTGAAACAATCCAAAACCTCCATTAAAACCACCACCGTAACATTGCTCATCCAAACGGTCCATCGAGCCACCATTAAATAGCTAATATTCTTGACAGTGATATGGTGGTGGTTTTAATTACCCTTAATTTCACTTGAAACCCATTAACTATATAAGGGAAATTAATGAGAATGTTCATGCGGCAAAATTGATTACCCTTAATTTCACTTGAAACCCAGTAACTATATAAGGAAAATTAATGAGAATGTTCATGTGGCAAAATTGATTACCTTTAATTTCACTCGAAACCCAGTAACTATATAAGGGAAATTAATTAGAATGTTCATGTGATAGAAATGATTATCCGGAAATATTCATTTAAGAAAATATTTCACTTCATAACTGCATTTTAAGGGCAATATTGCCTTCCGTCCATCTATTGAGCCAAAAATGCCCCTACCCTTAAAAATAAGGGCAATTTAGGCCTAATAAGTTGACGATAGGGGTATTTTAGAGCGCAAAGGTAAACAACGTTTTTCTACCAAATCCCATAGTTCGAGGGCGTTTTAGCTCTCTTTTACATTGTTTTAAATTACTACTCCATTTTTCGCAATTTATGGGATATTTTCCGCTTCCTATATTCAAATTATACAAACTTTGATCAACATTTTAATATGACTTTTTTCACCAAATTGATATGAGAAAAGTTACAATTTACAGTACTTTTCATGCAGTTTTCAAATATATAAATTTTAATATTCAAATACTAAATTAATCTAATTCAATTTAACTTCAAATTTTAATTAAATTAACTCTCCAAAAATTAAAAAAAATATATCACATAAATTGAAACAAAAAAAAAAAAAGTATTACTCCATTTGCTAAAAGCTAAGCTTCCTATTCCTTTTTTTCCCCTACTCCTCCCACATCAATAACCGATCGAACAACACCAACCCGGAAACGCCGTCGTTTTCGATACAATCGTCTTTTTTAATTTTCATAGTAACGAAAGAGAGAACTCAATTTGAGTTACCTTTCAGTAATGGCCGAAAAGCCCCAACCAATTCAAGTTTTATACTGTGGAGTTTGCGGGTTACCCGCTGAATACTGTGAATTCGGACCCGAATTCGAGAAATGTAAACCCTGGTTGATCCAATTCGCACCCGATCTCTACCCGGACCTCATTAAAGGTTATATAACCCTAACAAAAATCCAAAGACCATGTTTTATGATATTTGTATTTATTTATTTATTTATCAATTTGTCGATTTCTATTATTATCTGTTGTTTCTTGTACTTCAATTATATTGTAGGAGTATTCCTGTATAATTGAATTTATCATTACCATGGAATTTCCTGTAATAATAGGCAAATGAGCATATTTTGTGATGTATATGTATATGATATTCTCGTTAACCTTAATTTTCATATTTATCATTTTTTTTTTTGTGATTTGTTTAGTACTCTTTTCATTTTAATAGGAGTATTATGTGTATTACTATCTATTGCCGAGGGTTTATTGCGAACAGACTCTCTGCGTCGCAAAGGTAGGGGGTAAGGTCTGCATACATCCTACCTTCCCCAGGCCCGACTTGTGTGATTACACTTGGTATGTTGTGGTTGTTGTTGTTGTTTATGTATTTGTTTGTTTTTGCAGATTCCAATTCAAAAGAAGCTGATAAAGTCTGTGATCAGCTGCAGTCAACTTCAATCTCAGAAGGTAAATTATTATTATTATTATTATTATTATTTTTTTTTTTTTTTTTTTGCTATTGCTCTCTAGGAGAGATAGGATTAGGAATGAAGGCATCCGCGACAAGGTGAGAGTGGCATCGGTGGAGGATATAAGATGCGGGAAGCGAGGCTGAGATGGTTTGGGCATGTGAAGAGGAGAGACACAGATGCCCAGTGCGGAGGTGTGAGAGGTTGGCTATGGACGGTTTTAGGAGAGGTAGAGGTAGGCCAAAGAAGTATTGGGGAGAGGTGATTAGACAAGACATGACGCAGTTTCAGATTACCGAGGACATGACCTCAGATAGGAGGTTGTGGAGGACTCAAATTAGGATAGAAGACTAGTTGGTAGTCTCGCTTTTCTTTCGCACTAGTAGTCATAGTTTTGCTCTATCGTTTATTGCCCTTTGATTCCAGGTTGTTTTATCATGACTTCTTCGCTCTTGTTATTTCTCATTTTCGCATTGCTTTGATATGCTTGTCCTTATCTGACTCTTTTGCCTTGTTGTCCCTTGTTTTCTTTTGAGTCGAGGGTCTTTCGGAAACAGCCTCCTTACCTTCCAAGGTGGGGTAAGATCTGCGTACACTTTACCCTCCCCAGACCCCACATTGTGGGATTCCACTGGGTATGTTGTTGTTGTTGTTGCTGCCATTGCTCTCTTGTCCAAGGATATTAGTAGAAGTATTTGTTTTTCCTATAAAAATTTTTTTGGAACCCCTGGGGAAACTCGCAGCCGCTGGCCTCGAGTGCGCACTGGGTAACCTGCTCACTGTGCATTAGCTCGCAAACCACACTAGGCAAGCCTGATGCGACGAGCTCTGACTGAGAAGGCTGTTGGTGAGGGGAATTAATCTCAAGTCTCCCAGGCGGAAACTGCTCATTCAACCAACTCAGCCAATCCTTGCGGGTTGTTCCTTGTAAATTGGAACATGAGTTTTTTTACTTTAATGAAGAAAAGCACTATCTTTTTTCTGGTATAATGTAAATGTTTTAAATTGTTGGCAACAACCCTGGTATATAAGTAATATATCAAGAAGCAGAGGACCTACAAATAGATGTACTCCCTCCATCCTATTTTATGTGAATGTGTTTGGCTGAACATGAAGTTTAAGAAAGATACAAAGGCTTTTGAAACTTGCTGTCCTAAACAAGCCATGGCACTTTTGTGGCTATTAAGTCACGTTATTAAGGATATAATGCGGATTCTAAGATTAAATTGTTTCCAAAGAAATGTGTCATTCTAAGATTAAAAGGAAAGACTGTCACATATGGGACTTAGGAAGTAGTTTCTTTGAAAGACACCCTACCTTTTCCACAATTCGGGACATCATTAGTGTTTTAAGAGGAAACTAGAAATAAGAGGTTATTCCTCAAGTTAACAAAGTTATTTGCATCCCATCAAAAACTCTACTTTGATGTACGCACCAAGTGTTTCCATTCGTGCTCATCAGAGTACATCGTGATTTAGGATTTGGACGTCGTGAGCACGAACGGAAACACCGCACGTCCTAAATCTTCTCTTTTTTTTTTCCATAATTCCAACTAAATAGGGCCTCCTTTCCAGTGGTTGGTGTTGTCCATTTTGTCCTGAAAACCTCTAACCACTGACATGTGCTAGCTGACAATACAAAAAGAGGTAGTCCACATCCTCGATCGAGCTCTTTACGCATATAGCACCAAAGAACATATGTGATCCTTCTCCGGCTCAAGTTTTCGACTATTAGGATTGTTATGATCGTTGCTAATCAAGTGAAGAAGTGGCGCTATAGTTTTACGAATGGTGCAGGGAGTTCAACTCGTCCCCGCTTAAAGGCATATTGTAATAGGACTTTATTAGGAACAATCTACTGTTGCTTCCCCCTCCACCTCTATGAGTCTTTGTTCAGCGATGTACTCTGATTATAAGGCATTTCAATCAGGCTTGGAAGTTCTGCTACCTCCAAATCCCAAAGTTTCCTCCTATATTGTAGGTCCAAAGAACACCACACTCTTGTAGCCTTCACATATGTTGGATTGCATTCCTTTTGGCTCGTGCTTCTTTAGATGCTTGGGAATGTGAGCCTCAAAGTGTTATCTCTAAATATGTGTGCTTTCAAACATGCGTGCTTCCAAAAGATAATCTTGTTCTTGTTCCCTACCTTGAATGTTATGCTGCCGCTCTTTCTGTTCCTTCACAACTAGTATCCGTACCCGCACGTCGCGCGGAGAATATTAAATATAATATATCATAAGATAATGTTACTTGAAAAATATGGTGGACATGAAGGAGCATAAAAGAATTTTGGTTTTGTTATATGCATTAGCTCGTTCTATATGTAGTATTCTTTTTGCACTTCCATAATATTTATGTATGTAATCGACACTCATTGTATGTTTCAGACAAAGACAATAGAATTTATCAAGTATGAGTATAGCAGAATGATTGTTCCTTGAACTCAATTAGGGGATAAGTTCTTTAGATGTCGATGCAAGTAAATCAATATTATCCTTTCAATCTTCCCATCAATGATCCAACATTCATCTTCAAACACCTTGTACTGATAATGGAAAAGGCATAAACTAAAGGGAAAATTAGATATCAAGGGTAGAAGATAAAAACATTAAGAAAAAGTAATAACAGATAGACAGTAACATATTTGTTTTTGCACTTTAAATTAATTGAATTCAATCTCTACATGCTACAGATGCTTTCCTTTTGCTTAATTTTTTTTTTAAAATAAAAAACTAAACCCCATGAATCAAAAGAAGCACAACAATGACCCTCGGTGTTCCGAATTCTCTTTTTTGCACTAATCTTCATTAAAGATATAAATTGCCAGATCGAGTTCGTTCTTCTTTCAAAAATTTCTTCATAAACTGTTTTTGCCCAAACATAAGTAACCTTCTCATTCCGAGGGCTCAACTTCATACACTTTTTTTTTTTTGACAAAAAATCTCATACACTGTTCTTTTGAGCGATCAATCCAACTGATTGCATCTTGACTTGGTGTACTGCAACTGTACAGTTTCAACCGTCTGAATAGGTTTATACATTATAACAACATTAATACCTTCAAAAATCGATCCAAAGACACGGTTAATGGGGGTATAACCTTTTTGAAAAAATTTACCAAGAAATCTACATGCAGTGGCTCTGTTCACAGTTGGAAGTATCTTAAAATATATGCCCTGTAAAAAACGCTGGACATGATACAAATACACTACCAGTAAGGAAGTCTAAAGATAATAGAGCACAAGTGCACAACCACCAAACTCTCCCTCTACTACCTTATCACAAGCAGGAAAACACTTCAGCAATTAAAATAATACTTTAGTAAAGTATTGTGAATGGTGAGTGGTGACTGAATATTTCATTATACTCTTTTAAAATCGATCATATTGCATGGATGAAATAATATACGGTTTTCAAAAGGAGCACTTCTCCTCTCAAGTGTAATAAATCCGAGCAAATAACGTGTATTCTGTCCTTATGGATTTAACAAAATACGGAGTTATCATTTCTGAATGAAAATAATTAAGCTTTATTTCATACAGTGTTAAGATGAGCTGAAACTTGATGGTAATTACCTTCATTAAATTAATAAATTACCCCATCCAAATGAGCATGAAATTGTAATAAAATTCTCGTATCATCCACCAAAAATATGCAGCAGGTTAGTCCAAAAATTTAATAACTGGAGAAAATGCTTGCTTTTTGAGCCAAGATTTAGCCACCTATGCTAAAACTACAGATCATAAAATAAATCTTATATGCCACATAACATTCAAAAGGAGGGATCACTTAACTTTTGCAGTTCTGCTACAACTACTTTGTATTATGGACGTTCTTGAAAGTGTTATCTTCCTTGCTCATAATTTTGACTTGCAGAATCCATTGAATCTTATCCTCTAGCAAAGTAAAGTAATAGACCTCGACTGCAAGATATTTATAGGTCTGTGGAACGAGAATAAAAGATTAAATGAAACTTTAGCTAATCTTATTCTAATAATTGCATTTAAATAGACATATAAGTATAATTCATTGTTGTATCTATTTCTGCTTAAATTTAATATTTAAGCAAGTAATTTGAAAGATTTTTCTACAGTAAAGGCTAGCATCCTTTTCATATCTACATGCTCGAGAAATATGCTAAGTTAATTACTCATACATCAACTCATCAATGGGTGAGAAATGCAAAATAGATCAGATAGATTACCTTGAATAACGGAGAGCAATATATATATATATATATATATATATATGTGGTTCCCACCATTATCTCTAAGTCTATATATCCACCAACTTTGTTCCAAACTCCTCTATCGCATTCCTGTAATGTAGAGCCTGATAATTTGCTCTACAGGGAAACTTTGAATTTAGTAGAAACTGTCAGTTTACCTACTGAGAAATCCGCCGAACTCGAGAAGCGCTTATTACCATAACGATATATGTCATCATCAGGGAGTGGTCGAGATGACTTGGTGAGGGTATAAGGACTATTCGCACTACTGCAGTTGTTATGTTGAAAAAAACAAAAAGTACACAACATGAAGTTATCTAATCATCAAGACAATACCATTCATACAGAATACTTAAAGGAAACGAAAATCTAAGCGAGTAGATGTGCCATAAAATAATCCATCGGCACTTTTAAGCTAATGGTGGAACCTTTTGATGAGCGAAAGAACCTCCAATAGTTCATCCACAAATTAAAATCATTATTTCCATGGCTGAACTTCAAAAACTACAAATATCCATCAAACTCAAGAATATAGCAGCAGGCTAAGGTGACATTGACTACATTTAGATATACGAATAATAGAAACTGTGCAAATATTATGTGCGTCCCTCAAACATTGAATTAACTCATCACACTATTTTTGTATAATAATGTCCATTATCCATGCAATGTCATTGTTTTTATACATCTACCTAAGCAGCTTTTATCGAGCGATCATAATTTAGAGTAATTAAAACCATAGTGTAATTAGAAGTAAGAGTAAAAGTCAATGTTGATTAACGTTTTTGTCCTGCAGAATCAACTCAAATTCCACTACATCTTATTGATGGTGATTTCGCTAATAAGAAGGTAGATTACGCAAACAAAAATGTTAAAGAACAAACACATTAAAAAGCCTTTGTTTGCTGATAAAAATCCTCTGTTTGCTTATTTTCTAGTCTCCAGATTGAAGTGAAGATCTTGTGCTTCTTGACTTCTTATTCATGTTAAACAGAAATACATTTGGATGAGATTGAACTTACTGAAATTCCAAAAATCTCTATTCTACGATTTAGCGAATATTTCCTGTCTTTTCCGATGCCGGATTCTTCTCGGTGGCCTTCTTTTCTGCCTGAGGAGCCATGGAATAGTGTAGAAATTTAGCAAAGATTTGAGAAAGATTTTTGAATTAAGAAGTAAAACAATTTATTCTATGATGAACTATACCTTAAAACAAAGCAAAAAATGAAACATTGCTGCACACCTAATTGAAACACAGGTTAGCTACAAGTTTCTATTATAGAAGATGATAGAGCCGGAATTTAAAATAAGAGGTTACATGGTTTTAATTACGTTAAGATAACTGCAAGTCCCCCATCACTGCCCTTCATCTTACTCACAGTTTAAAAAATAACTGCAATAACACAAATTAAAACCGACCACAATAATTTTTTTTTTTTAAATAGAAGAAACTGCAAGCACACTGAAACAGTATCTCAACTCAAGTGGATAAATTGATAGTTCAACACTATCGGTTGAATGCTTGTAACCTTCCATTTAGTGTTATCAAAGGCGCGCTTAAGCCCTGAAGCGGGACTCAAAACATGTTGAGCGCTTCGCCTCGCTTTATGTGCGCTTTAGTGCCATCATCGAGGCTCTAAGACATACTTTTCCTTGCCTATGAGCCTCTCTTGGAGAGATGACACTAGATGATTGATATTTCACTTTATCGTAATATTTTTACAATTTCTTTGTCCATATATTTTTTATTCATGCTTATTATTATCCATCTTGGACTAAACATATATATATTTGTATTTTTGCACCATTGCGCTTTTTTTCATTAAAGCCCACACTTTATTTGCGCTTTGCGCTTAAAGCCTCAGCTGACCTTAAAGCTTTTTTGCGCTTTTCACTTTTGGTAACACGGCTTCCATTACATTGGTATCCTTTAAAATTGCCTTAATTGGTGGAACTGGTCCCACTATTTCTGCAAACATGTGAATTCAACGTTATTTTTTTGTTCAATGCGAGTGTTTTAAAGACTTTATCTGATTTGCATTAGCAGTTTCAACAATTTTTACTTAAGCAATTTCTTTTTTGTATTTTTAAATTCCGATTTTGTGGTGATGACACTTGTCATCCTATTATTCTTTTGCCTCTCCTATTCTATATAGATAGATGTTCCTCAAAAGCCGCACCTAAATTGGACAGTCATGCTTTTAGTCCACCAACCCCCTTCTATGATTCCATATTTATCCGCTATCACCTCTCTTCATAGTGTATACTCCTCTATCCCCAATCTGCAAATCTACTTCTCTAACAGAGCTATGTTATAAACACACACAACTTTCATCCTAAGCTCTCTCCATCTCTTTAAGAAACCTACTGATTCAGTTGACTTATTTGTCAACAACCTTATGGAACAACTCCTATTTGATCTAGCGCCACATCGCCACATCCGGATGCTTATGTGGTCGGGTTAACTTCTTTGCCCACACTCGTCCATTTTATCCACACTCGTCCTGTATACGGGAACCCTTCTTATAGTCTTCACACCCAGGCGAAGATTTTGTGGAACGTTTTACCCATTTAGCGCTACATCCAGGCGGTGAATAACGTGTGCCTAGACGTCCCAACAAGTTTAATCCTTATTGAACTTGTATGCCGAATTTGTACTCCTGGATGAAAAGGAAGTTAGTTATGATTTGCATGATATGCTGGACTTGTTAGAATATATGTAATGTAAAACAAGTCCTGCCTTTCGTATTTGCTGAAGTACTACCTTGGTACTGTTTCTTAATAATACTTTAACTTATCAAAGACGTCCCAGCAGGTTCATTCATGAGTATTCATAAAATTTGTTACTACTTTATTGGTCATTAACATACCTCACTCTCTTCCTTTATATGGAGTTAATATTGGGCATGCTCTGCAAACATTGGTGAAGTAAAAATAAAAAAACTGCGAGTGGACTGTACTCTTTTTGTTGCTAACGATATCCGCTTTACCAACCTCTGTCAATTTCTTTCTGCAACACTTTGCTAGAGCATTGCATTGCGTTAATGACCAGGAATGAGAGAGGAGGACTTTTGTCTGAGCTCTCTATCAAATTGGAACAATCCTCCCGAACTCCCACAATTGAGGGAAGTGAAGATGGAAGAAGCGTCACATTATTGCGTAGCTCATATGTGCTAAAGGTGGAGTAATTATAAAAAAATTTAAAAGAGGTGTCGAGTTTCTTTTTGGTCATTTCAACTTTTCATTTCATATCTTTGACTTCTTCTATGAACATGTATCAAGAACTTTGGGTTTGATGTTGAAATTAATTTAATCTACCTTTCCACAAATTGAATTATGTTCTTAACCTATTTCGATTCGGCAACTGTTTTAGAACTCTGGCTTGGTATTTGGTTTGATTTTCCCTCGCATTTCATCTACCTTCTCACAAATTGAATTATGTTCTTAACGTTCCTCTTTCCATCTGCATTTCTGGGCTTTTTGTCTGTTTTTGGAAGAACAATATTTACTTGATGTTTTAAACCCTGTCTTCCTTCCCTGTGGGGCCAATAGTTTTAGAGAAAAGTTTGAACTAAGAACTGTAGCTGTTGATTTTGGATCTTCTTTGTTTTTTTCGGATTTCATTTTATCTACTTCCCCCCTTAGCATGTTCAAATTGAATTCTGTTCTGAACCATTCTGCTCCCTTTGTTGGGTCAGGTTCTTCTACATCTAAGAAAGAAGAAGTCAAGCGCCTTCCTGGTGGAAAGATAAAAAAGAAAGTAAGAAATTTCAAGCATTTATCTTTTTGTCTAATGTATATTAATCCTTCTTTCAAAATGGCATGGCTCTGTGCCATCCATGTGATTTATTAGCACTTAGAAATTTCGATTTAGTGAAGTTCTTGTAATTCTTTCTTTGAATTCCTTTGCCTGTAAAACTTTTCATTGTTGTTCCCTGTCAGCTATCTTCATAAGGTTTTAGTTTGACCAACATATTATGAAATGGATCATTCTAATTGAAAAGTTTTCAGTCTTTTGCATTGAGATTTTATGTTACAAATCTTGCTTTTATCATTTATATTCAAATTTTGGATGGATGCTATTTCACCTAGTTGAACTAACTTGAAGCTAATTATGCTTCGGAATGGGTTTTCCCTGCAATGTGAATGTGCAAGCATCCTTAGTTATTTCTCCTTAGCTGTTCTTTCTCAACAGAAGAGGCTGTAGGTAGGGCCTAAAGAAATAAAAAGAGCTCAATCTAATCAGTTTACCAACCAGAAAAAAATCAGTGAATTGGTATTAACTTCCAAAGTTACTACATCTTTGTTTTTGGAAATTTTACACTGTTAGATACTTACGTTAATCAATTTCAGTTGAAGGTTCTCTGTGTACTATTTCATGCAGCGGTGAATCTTAAATGCCTAGTCTGTGATATAATTGAAATATTTGAACTAATTCTTTTAATCTCTTTTGTTCTGCCAAATCAAAGGTTTGCTTCTATGGACCGATGTAACTAAACCTGACCTAGACTAATCCTGGGAGGTTGTAAAATGACCTCTTTTCTACAACCGTCTGTTAAGATGTCATACCCCGAACCATGGCCTGGGCATAACACGACACTCGGTGCCTGACTGCATGTGACCTAGCGAACCACATGGATTGCTAAATCAACAAGGGACATGTACTAATGCAGAATATGAGTTAAATCATGAAAGTCTGAATGAGCATAAGATTAGGTAATCATAAGTTTGAAAATAACATTTTAACCATGAGTGCGGAAATAGTATGAAAAACATGATAATGTAGCTGACAAGGCTAAAACACAACTGAGTATTTGACATGACATGCTAGACTAGTCTATGAAACCTCTGAACATGAATCTGGATGCTAAATTGTTTACTGGGATAAGGCCCTTGGCATACCTATACTGCATGACATGACATAAACATGAAATAAAGATGACACCCCAGATGAATTGGGGCTTACCAATAGCTGATACGAGGAATCCCAGCGAGCAGATCCGTCGTCCTGTAAATTGATACCTGCATTTCACGGCAAAAGAGACGTAAGTACACTGGAATTGTACTTGTATGTAAAACAACTGAATGAAAGAAGAGTAAGTGTGGTGCTCGGGGAATGGGTAGTAAGTGGGGTGCTCGGGGAGTGGGCAACCAAATCAATAACATGGATGCATTAAGTTATACGAAACTGAAACTGCAAGCTGAGCATGAACATGAATAACATCTGACATGAATATAATATAACCTAAGTAAAACACTTTTAAGAGAGAGAGAGAGAGAGAGAGAGAGAGAGAGAGAGAGAGAGAGAGAGAGAGTGTATGTGTGTGTGTGTGTGTGTATGTATATATGGGAGAGCCTTAGTATAACCGACAACATGAAATCACCACGTGGAGTCTGGTACCTGGCCCGACCAACAGAGCAATCCCATACCTTGTCGGGGTACAAGACATGAACATGACATCAGTAATCTGAAGGTATCGTCCTAACTAGGCGGAGCGATCCTTACCCTACATTGACATATGTAGTTTCAGATAGTCTGCACCTTCTCGGTAAACCGATGCTACTCCCAAAAGTATGAACATGAATATAGGTGGCATCTGAGCCCATGGTTTTTTTAACATGACTTGTAAGCATGACTTGAGACTTGCAAGTATAATATTACATGTATATAGATATATAACTTGTGTAAAGCACGAAAACATGTAAGATTCATGAAGTAGAGTAATATTGGTTCATGACTTGTAATTGAGAACCCATGGAATTCAAAACATGAGTATTCGTGGATTATAGACAGATTCATGGTAATCGAAACACAATAACACACACACACACACACACACATATATATATATATATATATATATATATATATATATATATATATAGAGAGAGAGAGAGAGAGAGAGAGAGAGAGAGAGGATTTATCATGAACTGAGACATAATTTTCTAGCTCTAAGGAGAAGTCGTGTTTTCATGGATTAAACGTGGCGTGGGGAAGAACAATGATGTTCCCACATGTGGATAGAAGCCCTACATACTTGTAAACGCTCCAATCCAACGAATTATCTTGCTTCTCTGACGAAGAACACCTAAATCCTACCTTTGATTCGTTGGAGAACGATTACTTGTTAATCTTATATTTTTGTTTAATAATCATGTTAGGAATCATGTATTTAGCGCTAGGATTGATTAGGAATCGTAGAGATGTTCTTACCTTGATGTGGTAGGTTGAGAGGAGAGAAAAATCGTCCTTCAGGTGTTTTCTACGAAGTTGGAATATCTGACAAATGAATTTTCGAGTTAAGTGTTGAATTTATTGGATGGGGAATTTTGGACCCTACACCTCGCTGAGCGAGGTCTATAGCATGACTCTAGCTCGCTTTGAACTTAGCTCAGCGAGCTCCTAGGTCCATTCTGGAATTTTTCATTTTGGGACTCTACACCTCGCTGAGCGAGGTCTATAGCATGACCCTATCTCGCCTTGAGCTTAGCTCAGCGAGCTCCTTGATCCATTTCACTCTTAGCCAAAATTTCACGTTTTTCAACTTTATCGACAGCGTTCAGTAAAATGGTCATAACTCCTAGCACAAATCTCCTTTTGAGCTCCAACTTATATTGATGGAAAGGTATTTCAAAGGGCTACAACTTTCAATTTTAAATTTTCTCAAATTCCAACGGATTTTCACGAAATCAGGCTTGAAGGCAGACCTATCGTAACTTAATCGATTCTATCGAATCTTATGTATTTCACTATTTCCACCCAAGTTCATCCCGATGGGACTTCGTATGGCTAAAATGTCACACTAATACTCATTTAACACATTCACACCTAACCCGGATTTACCGAGTGTTACATAAGATGCTTGCAGTTCAGATATACATTCATTCATTGTTGTGAATACACTATAGGAGGTATGGTGAAGAAACTTGATTTCTGTGAGGCGTGGTGTTATGGAGGAAAGAAAGGTTTTAATTGGAAAAAGTAAATGGTTCATGACCTTGAGAATGATCTCCCCCATAGGATATCCATTTGGAGGAACTCAAGAAAATAGCTTCTCGAAACAAAGTTCTAGTGTACTTACTAAAAACAACTAGCATAACTAACTAGAATGTATTTAAAATGTTCGCTAGTGAATTTGGTTGAAATGAGTCCATTTTATTGAGGTAAACTGAGATGAAGATCCCAAATCAGTTGGCATGATCTGGTTTCCATGTTGGCATGGTTAAGCAGCAAATGAGGCTTATCTACTAGCACATTTCAATCCTTTGTCTTTTTCGCTCTTATATCAAGCGGGTGCATTCTTCTTCTCCTTCCTTCTCTCCCTCAGGAGAGCCTGATAGGCATTGGTAACTAAAACTATCATCTTGCATAATGCTAACCCAAGTCCTCACTGTATATGAGCAACTTTTCATATAATGAGTCTCATTTATTAGGCGTAGTATGGAGCCCTATCCATTTATTTAGCAGTGGCGTCATGATCCAAAAAATAATGCTGTGAAAATGGACTTACAAGTAAGTATACAAGTTATAAAACTTGCTTGGTTATTTTGTAGGATAAGCAGGAGATTATTATTGAAAAGGTCACCAGAAACAGACGAAAGAGTATCACTACCATCAAGGGCCTCGAAATCTTTGGTGAGCAATATCTGTAGTTGTATACTATCTTGCATTGTCTTGCTTTTCTATCTTTTCTGTCTTCCAAGTTGCTACAATAGTTAGCTTCACTAACTTTTGACATTTTAGGTGTTAAACTAAGTGATGCTTCAAAAAAGCTTGGAAAAAAGTTTGCTACTGGAGCTTCTGTGGTTAAGGTGTGTTGAAGTTGTGGTTCATAATTTTCTCTGATATGAGGTAGATGGATACTGACCTGGTTTGATGCTTCAGGGCCCAACTGAAAAGGAGCAGATTGATGTTCAAGGGGACATATCCTATGACATTGTGGACTTCATTACAGAAACCTGGCCAGATGTATGTTGTTTTACCTTCTGATTATTGTCTTTATATGTGTCTCAGTCTGGTTACACTTCCAACAGAAACTTTCCGTTGATGTTGCGGCTTGATTTTCTACCATAATGATCAATATCGACCTTTAAGATTATAAATTTCATCCTGTTTTATCTCTGACTATAAGAAGAAACTAAGTTTAAGTTGTACTCCATCATGCCTGGTATGTTGGTCATAAAATACTTCACTCATCTTAATCAAACCATCCACATCTGTAGGATGCATGCAGGATTTTCATTCAGGTAAAGAAGTTTGTGAACACATCTTGGTCGCTAGACTCGATACTACATATGATCAGACAAAATTGAGACTGATGTACTGTGGCATTATAACATAAAAACAGAGATTTTTCAGCTTTAATTTAGCATAATAATATATATATTTTTTGGTTGTTATTGTTGTCTTAAAGTTCTCATCATCTGAATAGCTTGGGGCCATTGTCCTGTATGTTGGCTTTGGCAGCTTTTATTGCAATTCACGTTGCAAGTAATGCATTTAAAGAAATGATAATCTTATACTTCACAAATGCAACAAACAAAAGGGTCTGACCAGCATTTCCCTATCTCTAGATGGGTTTTTCCTTTTTTCTGCCTCATGTGAATCCCCCTCCTTCTGCCTCATCTCAACATAAGAATCTTTTTTTTCCATTGTCATTTTCTATTTCTGTTGGAGATTATCCATGTTATCATATCAAGATCATGGTTGCTATTTTATCCATGTTATCATTTCAATATTTTTATCTTTCACTTAGCATACCATTTTCTACTTTCTAGTAATTTGATCTAGCTTTAGACAACTCTTAAATTTGTCTTAAAAGACATTTATGAGTGTTGGAATAAAACGACCCAAATAGAGGGGGAATGAATAAAGAGTATCCATATACTAATTGGGAATACAGATGTAGCAGTACTTGTTGGCTTTATACCATCTTCAACTGTCCAATTTCATAAAATGTCAGCTAAAGTTTTTTGCTTGGCGGTTTTCAGGTTCCAGAGACTTCAATATTCTTCATAGAAGACGGAAAAAAGGTTCCAGCTGCATAAACTTGGAAGTAACCCTGAACGAATGCTCGTAGCACTGTCTTGGTTGAAAATTGGGGGTGAGAATATGTATTGGCTCCATAGATGTGGCTACCATTCCACCCTCTATAGAGCAAATATAATAAGAAAAAGCAAAGAAACAAGGCTGCATTTTGCAGTTTGATATGGTTTTATTTGCAGTATCTCTTCTTGTACAGTTGCTGCGATGCATAAATATTGTTTTATGGATCTGGTATGATGAATGAAATTTTGAACTAGTCCTTATTATTTCAATGGCTTCTTGAAGTTGTGATTTAGATGCTAACTTCTTCCTGCAAGGATGAATAGTTCTGCATTGAAAGTGAGGTTAAATATTGTATTTTGAAACAAATCTTTGCTTTGTCTAAACAAGATTGCAGATTTTCATCGCAGTTCGGAAGTGTTTCCTACCAAATTACTATTACAAATCAGTACTATTCGTCGCGAAATAGTTCAAAGTCTATCCAAATCATTTTCATTTGAAAATGTTGGAGGAATTATTAAAATTCTAATGTGATTAAAATACATTTTCTAGCTCCTTCCTTGACAAGGAGCCGCTAGTAGATCTGCTACCTTGTTCTGCTCCCTATGTTTTATCTCCAGATTTTCGGATCTTTGCAGCAATGACCTCAGTCAAATATAATAGAGTTGGAAGGGATATGCTCATGTTTTAATATTTTGATTACCTCTGTAAAATCTATGGCAATTGTTTCTGACAAGTTTGTTCTGTTTGCAAAGAAGTTTTATGAAGTGGTGCAAGTTGTTAAAGTTTTTTTTTTCTTCTTTACCTTCTTTTTTTCTTGTGTCCAAACAAGCACCAAAAACCTTTCCATAGAAGGCATGTCAAATTAGGTCTCTATCTTTGGTGAAATCCCGCTAGCTACAATTAAAGGCAAATATATAACATAACTTGTTATACTTACAATTAATCAAACATTTCGGATTACTTTGAGGATTCTTTATAAATTGATTAACTTTACTTTGGTTGTGAAGTTATTGCAGTCTTCCGCCTTTATCTCAACTTGAGCCCGACAAAGTGAGCACACTCTTGTAGGCACATGGACAGTGAAGAGTATACACTGATCTAAGATTTGCACTTTTGAGTTTGAGATTCTACCACATCCATTTTCGAGTTTGAGATTCTATCACATTCAATTTGATTTACTGCGTTCGAAATTTATTATGTATACTTATGTAATGATTTTTTTAACACATATACAAGGTCTGACCCAAAGTATTGAACTCTGATTAACTCATATAATAAACGCCACGTCCACCTTTGTGAAGGTTCATGTGACCGACCTAGAGGCATAATTGTGTCTTTAGCATTGCGAGCACATCCAATCACCAATGGCTTTTTGATGTGGAGTCAATTTTATTGGACCCAAAGATCACATTTGTGCCCTCCTTTTTTTTAAAATAATATTAATTTTTGAAGCTTGGATTAGCCCACCTATGTTACGTTTCACATGCCTAATAAAACAAATTGCAATCCTCTAGATTTAAGTTTCAAATATACTACAGCAAGATGTTTCATAAAGCTCCCTTTTGTCCCAATATGACATTCTTACGGAGTACTTAGTATGAGGATTACACCCCATTCTTAACCCCGCCACTAGAAAATAAGAATAGAGTCATTGAGTATCTCTTTAGGATTTTAGCTAAATACGCTTATGGAGTCAAGATTTTCACTAGGAGCAGGAGGAGTTAAATTATAAAGAAGTAAATATCCGAAAAAAAGTCAAAGAAAATTTAGCGTGTAGTATATATACTGTAATTTCTTTTTATCAATTTACAAACTGTAAATTTTTAGCGAAGGAGTGTCAATTGACACTCTTTTTTAACAAGGGTGGCTATGCCATTGTACCCCGACAATTTAAGGAATTTTTATATTATCAATGTTGTTTAACATGTGATAACATCTTAGTTATCATTTTATCAGGTTGCTAATTTACGCTAAACATGTAATGGCAATCTTCAACCTTCATAATGAGATTACCTTGATAAAGCAAATAATTTACTCTTTAATCCAAGATAATTATGATCTCAAACCAAGCATGCGTGCACACGGAGACAAAAAGACTTTTAAGAGATGGGAACATAATTATTTTGGCTAAATTTGTAACCTATATATGCAATGATCATTGATAAACTAGCCTCATAATTGCAATGTGTATATACAAACCTTTTCTCTTCCTAGAATATAAGAACTATTTTGTCTAAATGTTAATGATTTCGCAATCTTTGTGGTTACCATCAGCAGGGATTTGCAAGACAAAGTGATTATAAATGTTTCTTTCATAACATCATATTGGAGAAGGGACTATAATTAGAGCTAGACATACCATAATAACTAAGCATTTTTCTGTGGCTATACTATTAATTTATGAATAATTAGCTCACCCTTTTTGGCACCGAACCACGTTTAAAGTTATATTACATGTTGACTATTTTGCTCTTTATACTTGACGTACATCTCTACTACATCATGATAATGCTTGGCAATCAATTCAAATTTAAAATCAATAAATATTTGGAGTAGTGATAATAAAATCTCAAGAAAAAGTGGAAAACATGTAGCCGTCCCAACCTAGCTTCTATGGTCTGTATTCCAATTTCTACAATAATAGAATAGGAAGAAAGAAACAAATGAGAAAAATGATTGTGACACTATGTTGTAGCAGATCCATACTTTAGACGTTCTAGCTAGGTTCTGAATGGTTTATCTAACTCTACATCCATGGTTGGACCCCTAAATACTAGGTTCTGCCTAACTCGTGAATCCATTGTTTTGGTCTATTACTGACACTGTGAGGGTGTTGAATTTTATAACTATGATATCTAATTTTAAGTTGTTAGAGATAGCACACTTTTATTACTTAATAATATCTTCAACACTCTCTCGACGTGCAAGCATGATTCTCTGTGTATGGGCCAAATCAGTATGTGTTAATTTTTGACAATAGGTGAAGATGAAACTCGAATCTAAAATCTCTATATGCTCTAATACATGTTAAATTATGTGATCATTTCATTTAAGAAATTAAGTTATTGAAGGAAGTACATTTTTATTTACTAAATTATATCTTCCATTCAGGCGTGTAGAAACCTTGACATTTTTTGTCAATTTTCCATTAGGTGTTCGGGATTCACATTGGGGTCGACTAAACTCAAATTCATATCGGGAAGTCCCACACTAAATGGTAAGACGCTCCCTATCAAAGGCGACTCCATACGCAGGGAGGACTCAAACCCGAAATCTCTAATTAAGAATGAAGGAGTACTTACCACTCCACCACATTTAGGCGCATGCATAAATAAAATTTAAATTAGAAGTGAATTAACGGAGCACCACATATAAATTGTAAAGCCAAGTTGGGGTTATGGCTAAGGAAAGAAGAATCCATGTGTTAAAAAGATGAGGGACCCAAGTATATCTGCATGGTACAATTCTCATGAACGACCCTTTTGTCTCATTGTTCGATCTTCCAAGATCTTGACCCTTTTGTCTCATTTTTCGATCTTCCAAGATCTTTACTGTTTTGTCTCATGGTACAATACTTAATCATGACTCAACATTTCACCTACTTTTGGGTGAGTTATATGCATTGACGGTATAAAAAATTACACCATTAGGTCACTTGAAAGGCAACTGCATATACTTATCTATACAAACATGCATTAATTGGTAACCTCAAAAAATGGAAAGCAATCTTCCTTAATAGTCACTTCAATCTTTATATTATCCATACATATAACTTAAACTCATTACTGTAAGCAGTAATACTTCTTAGAATGTACATAACATTGGTTGGCATATATACTTGGGATTGGACCATTGATGCTATTCTAGTGGCAAGTGATTGATTGTACCTTAAAAGATGGAAAGCAATCTTCTTTAATAGGTCACTTCTTCAGATCTTTACATTATCCATACATTTAACTTAAAACTCATAACTCTAAGCAGTACTACTTCTTAGAATGTACATAGCATTGGTTAGCATATGGATATTAATTTGGGATTGAACCATTGATGTTATTCTAGTGGCAAGTAATTGACTGTACTTTTGGGGTTCACTAAAATTCTGATGTAATACATGCTTAGTCATGAGTGCACAGTAGGACAAATTTGGTCGTGGACAAATACAGGCTGGTATAGAGTACTGTTTTTATTTTGTATTCAATTAGAGACATATGTCAGAGCTCCCTGTCATGATAGTGTCATCCCCGGCCATGAAGATATGCAGTATCTTAAGGGTAGTCCACACCACCAACAATTCACTATCAGGCCCCAATAATCCCTTTCGATCGGTGTCTAATTCAGAATTTAAACATTATAAGTTTTGAATTACGAAATTGAGATTCGAAAAGTTTGTAACCGATATTTATATAATATGTAATAATTAGGCTTCAACCCTAAAAGACTGGATTCAACTGAACCCGCAAAACCTTAGTTGATTAGGGCCCAATTCTTCTCTATATAATCTCTCTCATCCTTCACAAGATTTAGATGTTACTGATTTTGAATTTGGGTTTTGAAGGTATAACTAGCTATTTGACTCTATCTCTTTGTTTTTTTTTTTTTTTTTAATATGAAAATATACATAACCTGAGTCCAAGTCTTGGATTTCGCTGAATTTGCAAGAAAATCTTTTACATGTGTGACTGCTCCCCCTCCTCCCGTTCTGGTAATATCTCGTTCTTCTTACGACGTTAATAGGAACAATATGAAGCCTACAATATAGTATAAGTTGTATCATCTCGAGCCAGGCTAACAATCTCAAAGGATATAGCTCATCTCGATCATAAAGATGTTGTTACACTATCAGTGAATTTCAACACGTGATATCATGTTAGTCATCATTTTAAACTAATATATTTAGCAATTAATGTTATCAAAAATTTACTTGTAATTACCTTATAAGTGATTTGATTGTATAAATATGTGCATGTACGTGTGGAAAAATGAGAGGATTTTTGTGAGTTGGTGATTTGCCATTTGTTATTAACTGCCACAATTTTCACGTTTCCTCCCGTGACACAATATACTAATTCCACTAGCTAGAGAGGACTCCCAAAAGAGGGAAAAGAAAAGAAAAGAGAGAACAAAGGAAATCTTCTTATACTACTTCCAGTTTTCTAACAGTAGAGCATTACTATATTATAAATTCCGAGAGAGAAGAAAATGTGTATGTATGTGTGTGTGTTAGAGAGAGAAATATGAACGAGCTAGACTTTATGGGTGTTTTTTTTTTCTAATAATCTTCTATATATCGTTCCAATTTTATCGGATGTTCCTGAAGGACGTGTGTGTGTTTAAAGATCGATGCAGAATAATGAAATGATAGTAGCATGCATGAGTGTAACATGACTTTGTATGTATGGAAGACATTATTCTACCCTTTCAAATGTTTGTAATTAATCATGTTATGTTACTTTTCATTCATAATTTACTCTTATGTTACTATTTTTTGTGAAATCTTTTGTAACACATTATTCAAGAGTCCGGAGCCAAAATGACATATTTTTACAGCCATTAACCCAAAATAGGCTGCCTTTTTTTTTATACCACAATGGGTATTTCGTTGGATAACCAACGAAATACCCACACAACACCGTTCCGGTGCCGAACTAATGAGTTGCATTTCGCTACAAGTGTAGCGAAATGCAACAATTTTTTTTTTTTTTGCATTTCGTGAATATTAGAACGAAATAGGTGTATTTTTTTTTTTTCGTGAATTTGAACGAAACTGTTTTTTTTTTTTTTTTTTTTTTGTATTTCGTGAATTAATTCACGAAATATAACTGATTTTTTTTAGAAAACGAAATAGGATAATTTTTTTTTTTGTATTTTTGTATTTCGTTTATATAAAAAAATAGGAAAATAATTTTATTTTCATTTCGTTTATATAAAAAAGAAATAGGAATACATATATATATATATATATATTTTTATTTTATTATTTTATTTCATTCATATACCAATGAAATAGGATGAATATATATATATATATTTTTTGTATTTCATTTATATAAAAACGAAATAGGAAAATAATTTTTTTTTCGTTTACATACCAACGAAATGTTTTGTTCCATTTCGCAGGTGGAACAAAACATTTCGTTGGTATGTAAACGAAAAAAAAAATTATTTTCCTATTTCGTTTTTATATAAATGAAATACAATATATATATATTCATCCTATTTCATTGGTATATGAATGAAATAAATAATAAATAAATAAATAAAAAAAAATAATAATAAAATATATATATATATATATATATATATATATATATATATATATATATATATATATATATATATATATATGTATTCCTATTTCGTTTTTATATAAACGAAATGAAAATAAAATTATTTTCCTATTTTTTTATATATACGAAATACAAAAATACAAAAAAAAAATTTATCCTATTTCGTTTTCTAATACACGAAATGCAAAAAAAAAAAATATAATTTCCTATTTCGTTGGTATATCAACGAAATAAAAAAAAATTATCCTATTTCGTTGATCTACCAACAAAATGCAAAATATATATATATATATATATATATATATATATATATATATATATATATATATTTTCCAATTTCGTTTTTAGATGAAATAAAAAAAATTATATTTTCCATATTTTGTTTTTTTATTCACGAAATACAAAAAAAAAAACAAAAAAAAACTATTTCGTTCATTAATTCACGAAATGCAAAAAAAAAAAAACAGTTATATTTCGTGAATTAATTCACGAAATACAAAAAAAAAAATCAGTTTCGTTCAAATTCACGAAATATAAAAAAAAAAAAAAAACCTATTTCGTTCTAATATTCACGAAATGCAAAAAAAAAAATATTTGTTGCATTTCACTATACTTGTAGCGAAATGCAACTCATTAGTTCGGCACCAGAACAATGTTGTGTGGGTATTTCGTTGGTTATCCAACGAAATACTCATTGTGGTATAAAAAAAAAAGAGGAGCCTATTTTGGGTTAATGGCTGCAAAAATATGCTATTTTGGCTCCGGACTCCATTCAATGTTTCAAAATAATTCAAATTGGACAAGACTGCATGCAAAACAAAATTCGTTCTGATTCTTAGTATATGTTAAAATATATATTTGGACCACGAAATATAGGAAAAGATAGACCGTATGGGGTATGTGAGGCTATAAATGTTTTGATAAAAATTCCTACCTGCTACATCTTTAGGTCAAATAGTCAAAGATTATAAGTTGAATGGTAGTTTTGTTTTGGCATCTTAAAAATAATACTCCCTCCGTTCACTTTTATTTGTCCACTATACAAAAAATAAATTTTCACTTTTACTTGTCCACTTTAGCATATCAAGAGAAAGATAATTTTATGTTTCCTCTTTTGCCCTTAATATTAACTACACATTCCTCAAATCATTTCTCAAGTTCATTGAATCTATATATCACTAATATGGATATTATGGTCAAATATGTACTTCATTTATTGTTTCTTAAGGGACGTGCAAAGTCCATTGTGAACGAGTAAAAGTGAACGGAAGGAATAGCTAGTGTAGTATATACAAAGCTAAATATTTGCTTGGACCTCACACAATATATTGGGAGTATTACACTTAACTCCTTATACAATTAACTTATTTTTAATATATAGAATTGAAGTGCATGCCCAACGGCAACACGTCTCGTGTCTCTATCAACTTATTTCTCCTAACTAACTAGATCATGAAAATCTATGTGTGTGTTAAACATGTACCTTTATTTAATGTCGAGTCAAAAATTTATATAAAGAGATTTAAAAATGTGATACATGAGATTTGAGTTTGTGATCTAAAGCAAATTTTGATCCATTTTTGTCATATCACAAGATTTTTTCCTCATGTCAAGAAAATTCAATATAATAACATATGTATAACTAAAAAAAAACTAATTCTTACTTTATTTACACGGTAAATATATTTAACGAATGGGATTATCAATTGAACCTCTCCCTTCAACCTAGCTTTGGCCATGTTCATTCGGTGGCAGAGTCACATTGATCCAACGTGGTCGAGTGAATCTCCTTTAATTTGCTGGAAAAATCACACTCTGTGTTAGGATCGGGTGTCCAAGATAATGCGAAATTAGACAAAACAGTCAATTAAAGACACCAACAATTAAAGATAATAGCACACAAACTTGCTCTCCAAGAATAGATCAAACTTTGGCTCCAAGAAATACATGTGACCAAGTAAATTGGCACATGCCAAAGAAGACCATATCTTACGCTCTGTATTGGTGATAAATTTTCTTTTATATACACACACATTAATTATTTGATCCCAACAAGGGAAAGTTTTATCGTAATGATAAAGGGATTCAAAAAGAGAGATTAACCTATATATACATAATAAGAAAAGTATTTACAAAATGTAACGGAAATTTTTAATTTACAAAACATAACAATATATTCTTTATTAAAAATCTTTTTTTAAAAAAATCTTTTATTATTATTTAAAAAAAAAAAAAAATTAAAAAGTATTTTTTTCCCGCTCATGGCTAAAACAAAATCGCTCAAAATTTGGTGTATGAAAAATGTATGAAATGTGTATATCTTGTTCCAAGCTTAAAAAGCCTGCTCAAAGTTTTGTGTATGAAAATGTATCAAATGTGTATATCTAGTTCAAGACTTAAAAAATTTGCTCAAAATTGTGTATGAAAACGGTATGAAATATGTATATCTCGCTCGAGGCTATAATTCCGCTCACATCTTTCGTGTATAAAGTTCAAGTTATGTTTCCGGCAAATTAATGCAACTACAACAACATTGTCACGTTACAACTTTCATATAATATTTAAGGCTTAAAAAAATCCGCTCAAAATTTTGTGTATAAAAGTTGTATTAAACATTTTGCTCACATATACACATTTCATACATTTTCCATACACAAAAGTTTGAGTGAAGTTTTTAGACCTTGAGCAAAAAATATTATAATAAAATAAATAAAAAAGTATGAAAATCCGTTATATTTTGAAAATTTGTTATTATATTTTGTAAATAAGGAAAATTATCGTTATGTTTTGTAATAAAGAGTCTGAAGCAGTTACTTTATATCATTTTCCCATTTAAAAATTGTTTCAGTGTATAGACTCAACTGTGGCCTTTTAAGTAGCATTTTTTGAATCCGCGTTTCTGCAATCCTGCTTTCTCCTCTCTCTGTCGGTTTAATTAATGTTGCATGGACTATTCAAACGGCTATTAAGTTTTAAGTCAAACTCTCACATCTTTCTGTCTTATTAGTGTAGTATTTTCAAGACTATTCCATAGGATCACATGGAATTCTATGTGTTTATTTTGTTTCTTTCAGTTTTACTTGGTTGTTGAGACACTCCTCGCAAATCACATTGTTAGACAAGACATTAAACAGCCTGGATGTGAAAATATGCAAGAACCAACCAAATACAAGAGTTAATATTTTCAACATGTACACACATATATATAGATGTGTGCGTAGGAATTACTAAAATTTTGACTAAATAATTATTTGGAACACGTACTTTTAAATAGGGAGAATTTTAGTAACGTACAATTTAGCACACAAAATTACATTTGCGTAGTCATATTTTTAAATTACAAACCTATGACCCAACAAATTATGACCGCAACTTGTATATACAGCATTATACAACAATGTACAACTTTATACAATAATATATAACTTTATACACCTACTGTAGATAATGTATAAACCCTGTATAAAAATGTATAATAACGTATAAGAGTTGTTTATACACACTTCTACAGTATTATACAGTGTTTATACAGTGTTAAAAGTGTAACATAATGTATGTATTTTATACACACTTTACCCTTAAAAAAACACGGACATTAGAAAGAGATTCGGAAGGAAAAATAGCATCTTCGAGTTTCATATGGGGGGGAAGGGGGTGTCTATCTCGGGTAATTATTTAAAAAAAAAAAATGGGATGAAGGCTACAAAATGTTTAAAAAACAAAAATATGGCCATTTCGGGTAAATATTTTACCCAAAATGCCATAGAGTGTTATTTTCCCTTTTAAATATGCGATGAGGTTGACGGTTAATATTGAACACGTCAAATATAAATTTTGAATATGCCAGATCACATTAATTCTTAGATGCTTGACTAGCTGGTCTTAAAATTAAAGACTCTTGACTTGTACACCAAAAGATCATTTAAATTGGTTAGGATATTAAATGCAGTGAACCAATGCTGCAACGCTCGATACGCCTCTCAATCTACTATGAGTGGGATTGAATTAAAATTCCAGCCTAGCTAATTGTTAGGATCTTTTTAAAAGATGCAAGCAGAAGGTTAAAAACATGATTGAAATATTTTGTCTAAATTTTATTAGTCATAGGTGAAGGAAATAAAAATACTCAAAGGAATAATATAAGCACAAGTGGAAGACTCAACAATGGCTAGATAAAAGAAATTTATCAAACTAAAGAGAGAAGGTAGAAGACTTTACCTAATAACTCAAAACTCTATAATCTCACTACAATGAAAATATGTGACATAGCATCCCTATTTATAATACTAGAAACCAAAATAGACTAGGACTAGAAAACTCATTCCAGTATGAACTAGACAAATAAATCCTAACTAAGTATGAATTAAATAAATACCAAATACCAATCCTAAATAATTTTGGATTAGTAATCTTAGTTTAATTCCAACATAGCCTCCTTTAAACCAAGATCTTCAACCTTGAGCGTTCCATTAACAATATCATATCTTGTAGAAGTCAATCACCTTAGACTCTCGAACAATTTCCTGAAGTATGTAGCATCAACAAACTTGCGAGTGCCATCTTTAGTCAGCTTTAGTTTCTCTTCAACAAGATTCAAAGTTAATTTGGCTTTCTCCATCTTCAAAATATCATGAGCAGGTTTGTTCTTCTTTTTGTATCCTTCAATAACTCGTCTTGATTTAAAATCACCTGCTTCTTCACTTGATTTGTACTTGGTCTTGTGTGCCCATCCGACTCTAGTTGACCTTTCAATAGGTGGTAGAGCAGTATCATCAACAAATAATTTTTCTTCAAGCTCCTCAAAATATACAATCTCAGATAATGGTTCAAAATTGATTGTCTTCAATATCCAGAATCATGCACGTCAATTGTGGATCTGGACCCTTAATTATTTCTGCTTCAATTTTGGGTAGATCATCAAAAACATGCTCTTGATGAACTCTTTTGCTTCTTTCATCACTATATTCATCTTCAATACCTTCAAACAATTTTTCTTGTGTGATAATGGCGGGTACTTCTATTCCTTTTTTAATAGCCCCACATTGTATAGACCAATCATGTCTATTACATATTTCATTACTTAAAACACTAGTAGCCTCTACCGAAAGAGCATCAGTCTCAATCAAATTATCCTTTTTAGCTATCCCAAAAATCATTGATAAATCAATTTGAACCTCTCTCGAACTTTTAGAGAAGAGTTTCTTCCTTCCTCTTGTGCATATTTTCTTGCACCTCTTTGAAATTGCAGTCTTTCTACCAATCATTCAGAGCATGATTATTTTTCATGCCTATATCATTGGCCAAACGTTTACTAACATCATCATCATTGGCTAGACGAGCGGCATATATGAGTCATAGTCGTCCGTCGGCAGCGGAAGCTCTTTGATTTTCTACCAGAATCATAGAAGCTCTGATATCAATTTGAAAGAGAATAGTTTATTGATAAACTCTATGAATCTCTAAACGCTCTTTACAATCTCCACAATAAAAAATAAATAGCAGCAGTCCTATTTATAATAATATAAAACTTACTTTAACTCAGAGCAGGAAAATCTATTCCTATACTAATTTGATTATAAATCCTAATTGGACATGAATTAAAATATCAAATCCTAACCAATTTTGGTTTCCTACAATTTTGAATTATTATTTCCAACATTCTCCCGTAATTCAAAATTGTATATCTGATTCTTGATGCATTTGTCACCATCTTCCAATTGTTGAGGCACTTGTTTCCAGCCCATCAATTGTTGAAGCACTTTCTCTTCAATCGTCACTCACTATCTTCCAATTTGTTGAAGCACTTCCTCTTCAACCTTCACAATCGTTGGAGCACTTTCTCTCCAACATTCCAATTTGTTGATGCACTTTCTCACCAACCTTCAATTGTTGAAGCACTTTATTTTCAACCTTCACAATCGTTGGAGCACTTTCTCTCCAACATTCCAATATGTTGATGCACTTTCTCACCAACCTTCAATTGTTCTCCAACGTTGCAATTTGTTGATGCACTTTCTCACCAACCTTCAATTGTTGAAGCACTTTCTCTTCAACCTTCACAATCGTTGGAGCACTTTCTCTCCAACATTTCAATTTTGTTGATGCACTTTCTCACCAACCTTCAATTGTTGAAGCACTTTCTCTTCAACCTTCACAATCGTTGGAGCACTTTCTCTCCAACATTCCAATTTGTTGATGCACTTTCTCACCAACCTTCAATTGTTGAAGCACTTTCTCTTCAACCTTTATAATCATTGGAGCACTTTCTCTCCAACACACCAAATTTGTTGATGCACTTTCTCTCCAACATTCCAAATTTGTTGATGCACTTTCTCACTAACCTTCAAAACTTTTTTTTTCTTGGTTTCTCTCTCTCTCTTTGAACCTCTCTCGAACTTTTAGAGAAGAGTTTCTTCCTTCCTCTTGTGCATATTTTCTTGCACCTCTTTGAAATTGCAATCTTTCTACCAATCATTCAGAGCATGATTATGATTATTTTTCATGCCTATATCATTGGCCAGACGTTTACTAACAACATCATCATTGGCCAGACGGGCGGCATATATGAGTCATACCCGCCCGCGGGCAGCGGAAGCTCTTTGATTTTCTACCAGAATCGTAGAAGCTCTGATACCAATTTTCAAACAATTTTTCTTGTGTGATTATGGCGGGTACTTCTATTCCTTTTTTAATAGCCCCACATTTTATAGACCAATCATGTCTATTACATATTTCATTACTTAAAACACTAGTAGCCTCTACCGAAAGAGCATCACTCCCGATCAAATTATCCTTTTTAGCTATCCCAGAAATCATTGATAAATCAATTTGAACATTATTGGATTCTGCGTTGCAATCAAAGACATCTATACCATAAAAAAAAATTACCTCTACCTTCTCTTCTTTTCTTCATAATTTCTGAATTATGGCCTTCTTCATTTATTTTTGCCAGATTCGATGACTCTTCTTTATCTTTTGGTTCATCCTTTGTTTGCAATGCCTCATCTACTATCTCATGTGTTTTCTGATTCAATGACATCTCATATGCCACCAATTCATCTTCTAGATCATCAACTCTCAACGTATTAAGATCCTGGGTTGCCTCAATAACTGTTTTCTTAATGTGAAACTCTAATCTTAAAGACCGCAATATCTTTTCAACAACTTTAACTTCTTCCAATACTTCTCCGTTGATTTTCATATCATTAACAATTTCTGTAATTTTTACAAAAACTTCTTTGACAGATTCTGTTGGTTTCATCTGGACCAACTCATACTGTCTCCAAAGCTCTTGAAGTTTCTCTCTCTTCACATCTGCAGCACGCCTATATGATTTCACCAATATTGTCCAAGCCTTTTTTGCTAATTTTGCATGCAAATATCTGTTATATACATGCAATCGGACTTTGCTATGGAGGTAGTAGAATGCCTTATAATTCAATTGCATATTTTTCTCCAATTGTGTAGCTGCTTCACCAGTCAATGTTGTGCCTTTTGGGGTTTCCACGAACTCTTCATCAATAATGGACCATAGTCCAACAACTTTGAAGAAATTCTTCATCTGTTGATACCAACTCTCAAAATTATTTTTGCCATCAAACACAAATACGGGACAATCCGGTAAATATGGAATATTTATATTCTTTTATATATGCCGGATCTCACACGAGGCTTTGATCGGATCTCACACAGGCTCTGATACCAATTTGAAGGAAATAAAAATACTCAAAGGAATAATATAAGCACAAGCGAAAGACTCAACAATGGATATATAAAAGAAATTTATCAAACTAAAGAGAGAAGGTAAGAGACTTTACTTAATAACTCAAAACTCTTGAATCTCACTACAATGAAAATATGTGACATAGCATCCCTATTTATAATACTAAAAACTAAAATAGACTAGGACTAGAAAACCCATTCCAATATGAACTAGACAAATGAATCCTAACTAAGTATGAAATTAAATAAATACCAAATACCAATCCTAAACAACTTTGATTAGTAATCTTGGTTTAATTCCAACAATAGGACTTTAAATAGCCACATAATTAAATAAAGTACTAAACTTCTCCAATAATTAAAATATTAGACATTTACTATAACTAGAAACTAAATATTCTAGTAAATCAAATGTTAAATTTCTCACAACTAATTATTCTAAAGTACGTATGTGACAGTAACAGCTGCAACATCAAACGCTGGCAAGCAATTGCACACAACTAGACTTGGTGTTACTATGAGTCTGTTCTGTAGTAGTGTGAAATTAATCGAGAAAATGCATGCACATGAAAAATCAAACTCTGAAGGAAAGTAAAAGATACGATCAGTTGAAAGTGATGAAATCTATATTGATATTGACAAGAAGATTCGTGGTAATTATTTACCTGCATGGAATTTGACTTTTAAGATTCATATGTTACCTCAAATACCTACCAACAAGATCTTTGAATCAAGAAGAAGAAAATTCATGTTGATGCTTCCTTTAACTTTCCAGTGCATTTCCCTTCTGAACAGTTATTATGCAAATTAATTCTTTTTCTTAAATGTAAAAAATGCATATTTAATTTGCTTATCCAATCACATCAAAGATTCATGAAGATTGCATAAGATATTGAATGGATAGTTTTAGAAATTACTTTTCAATGTGGAAAACCGAATTAGGACCATATCGTTCCTGCATATGGGAAACGAATTACAGACCAAGTAAACTCTAGACCAAGCAAAATTTCCCCAGTTCCAATATTTAATTCTAAGTGAAAAATTAGTCATTTTTTCCTTGTTTTAGAGCAATCGTTAGTTAGAACGGTGATTTTGAGCTATTTGGCTAGTTGGAGGCATTTGTGAGCTAGTCGACTAACGGCAAGGACATTCTTGAGCCAAAAGTATAATGGATAGTAAAGTTAACCTATTTCCAATAGTTCAAAAGTATTTTTGGCCCTTTTCCCTTTTGGATAAGAAAATTTTAATCTCACTTGTGGGTGATCTCTCTATAACTTTTACCAACCTAATGAATTATGTGGATATTCCATTTAAAATTTAAACTTTTGGATAGATCCAAATACCTTTAATGTAATTATAACTAGTTATATTAATTGAGTCTCATGAGATCGCAAGTGGGGGAATATAATCTTGGTTGATCATGAAATGACAATATATTAACACATGATGAAAGAGATGAATTAATTTGATCTAATCTAATCCCATGAGAAAGTTATGACATTTTGAACATAAAAAGCAAAAGAGGAATGAGAACAATCTTGTCCTTTCGTATCTTTTATAGAATTTTCTCCCTCCATATAAAATGTTGCAAGATTTTCTGAATCTTGTTCTACGTACTCTGTTAAAGATTTAGGGTGTGTCATATATGGACAAAGACATTTTCTGAAACATTTTCCAAAAAATATTATCTAATTTTTTTAAAATTTGATTGATCAAATTTTGAAAATTATTTTTCTTATCTTTAAAAAAGGTTTCTTAAAAACATGAAAATGACTTTTCTGCTAGAAGTAAAAAAAGCAAGTTATAGAAGAGGTATTTCATACCGATAATTAGTTCCCCCACCCACCCCTCACCCCAGTCCTGGCGCACCCTATCCTTGCCCCATAATGTTTTTCTATGTTATATATAAATATTTTTGGAATAATAATTTATACTTATGTACAATTACCAACAAATAAGTAAGAAAACCACTTAATTTTTAGGAGTAACTTTTTTTCAGAAAACATTGTTTCCTTCATAGCAACTCACCCTTAATTTCTTACTTATTTCCATGCAAATTACTTCCCCCCTCTCTATATATATAGCCTCATACCACTCTCTCTTTCCTTCACCAAAATATAATCACCTACTCCTTTTTATTCTTCTTTCCTTCCCATTCTTCTTTCCCTAAATAGTAAAATATGGCTAAGGTTTTTTCCCCTGGTTATAATCTCATTATTTTCTTCATTATGATCAGTCGTTTAATGTCCATTATAGGAAAGTCAAGCCCTTGGAATCCTTCAATTCCTTATGATATTCTATCCCTTAATATTTCATCTAAACTTAGCATAAATTCAGATGCCATTAGAGCATCTTCGAAAGATTTTGGAAAAATTGTTCAAGAAATATTACCAGCTGCAGTTCTTTATCCTTCTTCTGTTAATGACATAATTAACCTCATTCGATTTTCCTATGAACTTTCTGTCCCTTTTCCTGTAGCAGCCAGAGGTCATGGCCATTCCATTAGGGGACAAGCCATGGCTCCAAATGGGGTTATTGTGGACATGAAATCTTTAAATAATAATAATAATGATAATGATGATAGAAATAATGGGAATTGTGGAATTAGGGTTTCTTGGGATTCTTCTTTAGGGTTTTATGCGGATATCGGAGGTGAGCAGTTATGGATTGATGTTCTTCATGCCACCCTCAAGCATGGCCTAGCACCTGTCTCGTGGACGGATTATTTGTACCTCACCGTTGGTGGTACGCTCTCTAACGCCGGAATTAGTGGACAAATTTTCCGGCATGGTCCTCAAATAAGTAATGTTCATGAAATGGATGTTATTACAGGTAAATCAGTAATATCAAAACTTACAGTTTAGTGGTATCAGTCGAAGTCTCAGTTCTCATTATCATCTTTCTCCCTTTTTGGTCTCCCAATACAATAGAAAATTCTATACAAGTAATTACATAAATGCTTAATTTTAAGCAATATTCTTTTTTTTTTCCAACATTATAATTGATATTTCATATTTTTCATAAAGTTCACATAAAGATAAAAGGTCTTTCTATTTTTTTTTTTTCATGGCTTATATTGTAAGTACAAGAAAAAAGAAGATGGGAAGATAGATAGTCATTATCAAAACTTAGTTAAGGTTTGAAACATGTCATGTCATGTTTGGGGACTAACCATATAAGATTCTTTTAGAAGTTTATACTGATCTAGTCATAGATTTATTCTTTTAACACGTAAAAGGATGTGCCTAGTATCCATAGGTTGTAATGTCTCTTTTTCCACCTGGAAGATCTTGTAGGTAAGATTCAACTGACACTAAAATATGTCAGAAAAATCTATACTTAATTGCAAGTGGCAGCTTTATACTGGCCAATTTACCAGTGCATGACCAACACACTAGTTTATCAGTGCATGACCAACACACTAGTTTATATATTAATTTCCTACACAATTAATTTGGGGAATAATATACTTTTGCATGATGTTAATGATAATATAATTAAATGAGTGTGTACTTAATTTATTTTGTCTCATGTTTGGTTTCAGGTAAAGGGGAATTTGTGACTTGCTCCAAACACATGAATTCAGAATTGTTCTTTTCAGTTTTAGGAGGTTTAGGGCAGTTTGGAATAATAACCAGGGCAAGAATTGTCTTAGATAAAGCCCCAACAAGAGTAAGTATATAATCCTCAGCTTTATTTTATATGGCGATATTCGACTGAGCACAAAGTTCCAGATTTTTTTTTTTTTTTTTTAGAATTTGTGATTTAAATATGCCAAATGATCAGAGTTAAATTGTACCAAATATATAGATCTATAATGATTTTGCATTTATTTTTCTTGTAGGTGAAATGGGTGAGAATGTTGTATGATGATTTCTCAAAATTCACAAAAGATCAAGAACATCTTATTTCAATTGATGGATTGGACTATGTTGAAGGCTCACTAATGATGGAACAAAGCTCTGTAAATAACTGGAGATCTTCATTTTTCTCACCTTCCAATCAGACCAAAATTAGTCGCTTGTTATCCCAAAATGGAATTATCTATTGCTTAGAAATGGTCAAGTACTATGATGATCACACTGCTAAAACTATTGATGAGGTATGCACCATGCATATTTACTATTGGAATAGTACTTAATAGACAGATACCTTAAACTGCAATGTTATTTTTTAACATTGTCCCTACTCACCTGCTTTTACAAGGACGATCACTTATATTCCCACTATTTTGGTTTATGTGATGCATTTTAATTACTTTTTAATTTATTTTAAAAGAATGATATCTTTCTAATTTTAGAAATAATTTAACTTTAAACTTTTCATTTTATCCTAAGCGAGATAATATATAGTCAAACAAATATATATGGCTTGTTATGAACTACAAGCTTTAATAGTCACTTTTTCTTACTTAAATACTGTGCTTGTTCAAAGTGGATCACATAAACCGGAACAGAAAGAGTAGTATACATTAAAAGAGTAGTATTTTAACTGGGTATAGAATATTTACAATACTATGTTACAACACTAGATTTGTTCTTATTTTGTTTAATATTTGTGCAGGACTTGAAGAAGTTGGCAAAAGGGTTGAACTATTTGCCTGGATTTATGTTCAAGAAAGATGCCACTTTTGTGGAATTTCTGAATAGAGTAAGAAGTGGGGAACTAGAGCTGCAATCAAAAGGAATGTGGGATGTTCCTCATCCATGGCTCAATCTGTTTGTACCAAAGTCATCTATCATGGATTTCAATGCTGCTGTTTTTGTAGACATCATTCTCAGACAAAACAAACCAGCAGGGCCCATCCTTGTCTACCCAACAAGCAGGAAAAAGTACTGAAACTTTCTTTTCACCGTCTTTGCAAACCCCCCCCCCCCCCAACCACCACCACAAGAGATATTGAATTATAATTTACATATACAGATATTTTTCTAGAAAAAAGTTACACTATCAAATCATTTTATCTATACCTTATGTTTAAGATTATAAAGTTCGCTTTTTATAAAAACTAAATTACTTATAGATATCTTTCGGCCGACTGATGATATAAAAAACTTACATTCTTGACGTATGTAACCTAAACTCTAATATTAATAATGTTTTTTAAGGAGTTTAAGCTAAATACAATGTCAATTTTACACAATCGGATTAGATGTACTGTTGTAGTATGTAAACTGTCTTATTTTCAAACAAGGGTGGAGTTAGAGTATAACTTATGGAATTGGTCTAATGCAGTAGCTTTTGATCGACCCTTGTATTTGTCTTTAGAAAAAAACACTAAATATACACAAATTATTAATTTAGAATCCGGTAACCTAAAAGGACTAGAATTTCGATCCCATAAGCTTCAACTCCACCTCTATTTGCAAGATTACAAAATTTACTTTTATGGAAACTTACCTATAAATATTCACTTTTATGGAAACTTACTTATAAATATTCTTTACGTGGCCTAATTTTTTTAAAAAAAATTAACGACACTAATAATATATGCAACTTAAAATGCAGATGGGATGATAGGATGTCAGCAGTGATACCAGAGGAGGAGACATTTTACTGTGTGGGGCTATTGCATTCTGCAAGTGGATATGATGAGTGCAAAATTTTGGATGACCAAAATGAAGAAATCTTGAACTACTGTGATAAAGCTGGCCTAAACATAAAGCAGTATCTTCCACATTACAAAACAAAGGAAGATTGGACAAAACATTTTGGGAAAAATTGGAACATTTTTCAACAAAGGAAAACTCAGTTTGATCCAAAGATGATTCTATCACCTGGACAAAGAATTTTTAATTAGCTTTTCACCAATAAGAGGTAGGATAAAGCATAGGGATTGGGGCATGTATTTAATTAGTTGTATTGAGCTACAAATAGATTAAAGTAGAGTCAAGTTATTACTGTTTTAGTTGACATTTGTTTCAGCTGGTATTATACTGGAAGATGAACTGAATGATGTAGTGTTTTTACTTAATTATAATATATCCAGTCTTTTGCACCAAAAAAGAAGGAAAAAAAATATATAAACTATATAAAAGTCTAAATTCTTTTGTGAGTCACACGCTTAAATCATCTAGGAGAAGATATTCCAGTACCATAATTAGCGCATTCTCCAACATTACCAAAACAAATTCGTGCATTGTCATTCACCAGAAAATCTGCTTACTGGTTCGCCCCTCCAAATATGTTTAACAAGGCCTTGTTTGTTTTCAGCAAATATTTACAATCTTCAATTATAGTCCTAAGAGGTTGGTATTGTATGTCCTCCTCTTTGATAAGCTTGACAACAAGCAGACAGTTCTTTATATACCACTTTCATTGATATCATCTCTGAAAATTTATCCAAAACAGCATCTCCAATTTGTGTCTCGATGTTGTCATTAGTATATATATTCAGTTTAATTTTTTCTGCACAAGGGGAAGACTAGACTATTCAGTTTAATCTTGAACTCCTTCTGGATGGATAGACAATTGTATAGAATGTATAACTTTGATGTACCTTAATAGGTACTCCTTTTGTATAGGAGAGAACAGTATTAGTCTCTCATCTCCGAATGTATTTTTGTAAGCTTATATGAAATCTTACTTGCTTGAAAGAATGGAGCTTGTTCCATACTAAGTTGGTACAGGAAGTTAACCTCTTCTGTTGTGCACTTTACTTCAATGATATATATAAATATGTTGTCATCCATTGAGATGGGAGATATTGAAAAAAAAAAAAGAGGGAAATTATGCTTCAACAATTTCTTTCGGAAACAGCCTTCCTACCTAAGATAGGGGTAAGGTCTACGTACAATCTACCCTCCCCAGACCCCACATTGTGGGACTCACTGGGTATCTTGTTGTTGTTGTAGTATTATGCTTCAACAATTTCTCTAGTATAATCACTAATATATTTGCATCCGGTATTTCAAAATATACCACACATTAATACGTATAAATGTAACACTGTATTGGTTTTAATATCATCTAGTCATCAATCAAGCAATAACTTGGTATTCACAGCTTCAATCTCATTAGATGAGATGAACTTGCTCCATATTAATTTTTTGACTTTGGTTGAGTATAAGATAATAATAATGTCTTAGCTTTTTGGTTGCATTTAACCTTTCAAATGGAACATTTTCTCTCAAGTGAAATGGTCACTTTCTGCAGAAAAATCGACAATGATGACAAGTAGATCTTTCACACGAGGCAACTATGATGAATGTAATACTTTTCTTTTCTCTGAACTTTATGATTGTTCCATTTTTCTTTCTTTATTTTGATGAAGAAGATGAAGAAAAGAAAAAGAAAAAGATGGAATGAGGCAAATTTGGAAATAAAAAGAATGCAAAAGGGTCAAAAATATTCTTGAATTATCTGAATTAGAGCACTTTTATCCTCTATTATTGTTTTTTGAATTATCTAAAATAATATTTTCACCTAATTGAAAAAAAAATCTTTTTCTATAGCATCAATCATATGTAAGAGAGTACCCTTTATGATTTTTGAGCCAAAAATTGTAAAAGTAAAAAGTGACCTTCAAATGAACTCTTATAAAAAAGAAAAAAAATAACAATCTTTGATTAAGAAAGGATTAAACAAATGTGAGTTTAGATTAATGATACGGTGCAGAATGTTGGATTGTATGGAAAGGCAAAACGCTGCTAAAATCTAAATAAACAGTTTAAGAAATAGCCATATCTTTGTTCCTTTTACCTTTGTGGTTGCCTTTCTTTATCCTGTCTTGATTTCCTAGATTCGCAGGTTTGTTTGTTTTTTTTTTTTCTTTCATTCGTACACATATTAGGACTCGACTAAATACATATTTGCACCGAAAAGTCTCACATTGTTGGGCAAAGCGCTCCCTAAAAAAGATGCTATGTACCCAGAGGGATTCGAACCTGAAACCTCTGGTTAAGGATGAAAATAGATAGACCTCTGATTTCTTAAGTTTTTTTTTTTTTTTTTTAATATACAAATTCCCTGTCTGTATTATTGTTTTAAAAAAAAAAATTGCATCCTTCAAAATGATAACGAATAGCCTTACCCATAAGGATATTTATCTCTCTTTTATCTGTCTCGATTGCTTAATTAGCACTCCATCAATTGAGCAATAACGATAGATTCAGAAAAAAAAAAATGTTAGATGTTTTGAAACAAATTTGGTTGACCAATATTATACTCCTATATGCCAAAGCAATAACACTTGCTCTTCGTTCAAAAAGGACGACATAATTCAAAACATGAGAATCAAATCATCAAAATTTTGAAGTTGATATAAAAAGAACTATAAATCACAATCCCTTATGATTAAAAACACTTAATAAAGTGTTTGAAAAATATCATCAAAAATAACATACCCAGTGTAATCCCATTATTTGAAATCATCATACCATAAAAATTCTCAAATGGCCAAACCTTAATCGAAGAAATCTTTATTTTTACTGAGTTTAATATATTTAGTCCATTTTACTCAATAATTGTGTTACTGGGCCGCGGGCCCTCTGATATTGGGCAGATTTCAGGGAGTCGCCTGCCAGTTTAGCCCAGTTAGAATTTTGCTAAGTACGAGTCCATAATGGGCAATTTGCAGGATTACCTTTCGCTGGGAGTGGTCTTTAATTTTTACCCCTCAAAATGGTGGTCTTTAAATTTTGCCCTTCAGGCATTACATGGCACAGGCAGAATTTGCATGGGCAGAAATTTTGCCTGTGCCCATGCAAATTCTGCCTTAAGGACCAACTAGGCAGAATTTGCATGGCAGATTTGAAAAATTCTGCCTTGCGATTTTTTATTTATTTTTTACTGAGCTGGGGTTCGAACCCACAACCTCAGGGTGTTAGGCGAGGGGCAAAACTTAAAGACCACAATTTGAAGGGCAAAAATTAAAGACCACCCCAAATGAAGGGCAATCCGCGCAACAAAAAAAGGTCCATAATAGATCTAGCAAATCATTGGGAAATTTGCACGATTGTGCTCATTCGGGGGTTGTCTTTATTTTTTTTCCCCTCAAATTGTTGGTCTTTAGTTTTTGTCCTTCGCTTAAAAACCCATGGATTCTGGGTTTGAATCCCCGCTCAGTCAAAAATTAAAAAATATTCGCAAGGCAGAATTTGCCAGCAAAACTCTACCTAGGCAGAGTTTTCTACATTATAACGTTGAGTTTGCCTTAAGGCTGCAAATTCTCCCTTATAAGGCAGAGTTTGCCTTCAAGCATAAGGCAAACTCAGAGTTTGAATTCAAAACTCTGTCTTGCGATTTTTTTTTAAAGTTTTGACTTAGCAGGGGTTCGATTCCGGAACCCATGAGTTTTTAGGCGAAAGCCAAAAATTAAAGACAAACAATTTGAGGGTAAAAATTAAAGCCCAGTGCCTTTGAAGGGAAATCCGCGCAAAATACAATTGCAAATCATTGAGGTAGAAATTCCATTGGCAAGAGCCTAAGACAAGCTTAATTGATGGCTCCAAAATGTTAAAATAGGCCCAATGGGCCTCATGCGAATTTCGCATAATTGATCTAGAAGTGAAAGATTGTTGTAGATTGAGGATCAATGTTCCGAAGCAAAATTTTGAATTCTCTTTGTGAAAATTTTGGATCTTCCACTGAGTGGTGGAGTGAAATAAGCTCGAATAAAGAGATATAGAACTCGGAATATATTCAAATATCAATTATATGCTAAGTTTTGTATAGAAAAAACCGGAAGAATAAACTGTCGAAACTGACCGAAATCAAATTAATTAGTCCGACTGATCTGTATATAAACAATACCCCAATAGATATGTGGGATGTGTATATGTATTACAAATCTTAACTATGTATATTAAACAAAGGATAGTTAATGTAAAATCATTTCTTCGAAAGAGAGTAGAACGTCCAAAGATCACTCATCAAGAAGATCGCTCATCAATAATAAAAAGCCGTCATTCTTTTAACTCCAATAAGTGAGCATCATTAAATTGACTTTACCAAACACCTTACAATAAGAACTTTCTAACTTATCCGCGGGCAAATAAGTGGATCAGAGTGTACTTGTAATATGAACAGAATCTTCCATGTTCAATAAGGTCCATTGAAAAAACCAAAGGAAGTTGTAAGATTTAATTTGTCACAATTCATGCTATCTTTTCTTAGGATCACACAATTTGGGAAAACGAAAGAAAATAATGAGAAATATGAAGACCATAAGAAGACTATTACTAAAAAATATAATAAGTAAAAATAAAAGCACATCACATAAAATTAAAACAAGAATCATAGTGTTACATTGTGGACTTTGACCGCTATTTTTCCACACTCTTGGCTGGCTCATATCTGTCCCCTACTCTAGTGCTACTCTTTTCCTTTAGAAAAATTCCATATTCTACTTTTTGCTACTTTTCTTCAGAATTTTCACATATTGATGTAACCATTTGTATTCAGCATTCGTTGCCCGCCTAATTTTTATTCGTGTTGCATAGGATTCATTTAAGAAGAAAACGCTACCGGCAGAGGATTTAATTGGATTCATTCAAGAAGGAAACGCTACCTGTAGAGGATTTAATTATTTTTAAAACTTAAATCCAAGACGTCTAATTAAGGACAGAAGAATGACACCCATCCCACCATACCCTTCCGTCATTTTTAAGATCTTTTATTAAGACTTGTTGCCCCATATCACTCTCTTCTTTTGGTTGGGACATTTTTGTTTCCTTTTCATAGTACTGTGGACCCTCCCTAGGTAGATGTAAGCCCGTCAACCGGTCCGAACCGGCAACCGATTATAAAATCGGCCGGTTTTCGATCTAAAAATCGAAACCTGACACCGGTTTTCGGTCTAAAAATCGGAACCTGACACCGGTTTCGGTTTAACCGGTTCCGGTTTACCGGTTTGAAACCCCAAACCGGAACCGGTCCGGTTCAAAACGTCCAAAACCTCTTCTTCTTTTTTTTGTATAGTATATGTATATTATAGTATTTATTAGTATATTGTAGGTATATTTACATATGTTATATAAGTTTATATATATATAACTTATATATATATATATATATATATATATGTAAGTTATATATAACTTATATAAATATATGTATATTCTTAGTATATTCTTAAGTAAGATGTATCATGTATATTATAAGTATATTCTTAGTATATTTTAGGTATATTCCTAACTTAATATATGTAAAAATATGAACACAAGTAAATAGAAGAAAGCTCAATGAGCTATATATTTTATTCATTCTTGGATAACATTTATTTGCAAGTTGTAGTTTTTTTAACTTGCAAATAATACATGAGTTGCAAAGAAATAGTAGAATAATAAAATCACCAATTCTCAATCATTTGGTTAATTTCCCCCATATCATAATCGGCCATGGAGATATCTTCAAAGTCTTCCATTTGGTCCGGTCCACTTGCTATCAAATCTTCAATCTCTTCCTCTTCGCCTTCCTCCGCTTCTAAGTTCTGGTTGCGTCGCTCCGATCTAATCCAATCACGAATGCACACTAGTACTTGCAAGCTAAAGCCGGATAATGAGTGTCTATGGTCTCCAATTTGTTGTCTTCCCTGGCTAAATGCACTCTCTGAAGCCACGGTTGATACTTGAACCGTAAGGATATCTCGAGCCATTCTTGAGAGTATCGGATGACTTGCCTTGTATTTCTTCCACCATGCTAAGACGTCCAGCTCATCTAGTTCCTTGATATCCACATTTGGCTGCATCAAATAAAAGTGATATTCATCAAAGTTTGCATTACAAGAAGGAGTTGGATGTGAATGTAAAACTTTTAAACCCGACAAGCCCTTTTTGCTACTTTAAGAAGTAGTAGGGCGTGGAGCAACGGGTGTAGCATGTTCTTCCAAACTAGAATAATGAGTAAAAACTTTTCTAAACTCATCATCAATAGCGGTTTCGGCTTCAGCTAAAGATGGTTGAACTCCCTCTTCAACTTCTAAAAATGTATAAATTTGACCGACCAATGCTTTAGTATAAGACACTTTTAAACAAGGATTTAAAAGAGAACCCAAAATAAATAAAGTTGGGATGGAAAAAAAATAGTTCTTAAATTTTGTTGTCATATCAAAAATAGTCGCTTGATAACCTGGTTTATATTTATATTCTTGTAAAACTCTAGTTATTTCTGCTAAGTAGGCTAAAATTTCGGTTACCGTGTGATAGAATTGTCTAGAAAAAGCAAGAGTTGCATTATAAAAAATTTCTAAGAGTTCAACACATTCCTTAACATCTTCCAAATTCGTAAAATTTAACCAATCATCACTATTAATATTATATTTGTTGTGAACTTGTTGTATGGGAATCCTATACTCATATGCTTGTTGTAGCATAATGTAAGTGTAGTTCCACCTAGTCTCAAATTCTCCTAGGTCTAAGGTTATTTTCCACACAAGCATTCTTAAAATCTCTAATTCTTCCCCTATTAGCATTACAAAAAAGAAATGCAACCGCGTCTCTAACTTTTTGAATAGAATCGTCAAAACGCATAAGACCATCTTTAACAATTAAGTTTAAAATGTGACAACTACATCTTACATGAAAAATATTTCTTAGCGAAGGGTTTAGTTCTCTTTTTAAAAGACCAATCGCCTTTGTATTATTAGAAGCATTATCTAAAGCAATACAAAGTGTTTTTCTATAAATGTTAAAAAATCTCATAATAGTAGACATTGAATCCGCTAAAAAATTTTCATCGTGACGACCTTTTCCTTCATCATATAAAAAAGCTATAATTCTTTTTGGCATAACCCAGTTGTCATAAACCCAATGACATGTAATAGCAAAAAAATCTAACTTGTTAAGACTAAGACCCAAATCAGCGGTAAGAGAAACATTACAATTTAAAGAATTAAATACATGGCGCAAATAAAATCTATATTTTTTATACAAATCTATAACATCCGCTCTACAAGTACTTCTAGGAATATCCTCAAATAACGGATTATAACAACGTTGAATGTAAGTAACAAACCCCAAACCCGAAGGAAAGGAAAATGGTAAACAATCATAAGCTACCATTTTAGCGGTTGACTTACGAGTTCTAGGCGGTTTGTCTTGTGTATGTGATTGTGCAGGACATGTATCTCCTATGGGATTTTCGGGGGGTTGTGTTTCATCATCATCATTATCATCATCAATTTCATTATAAGTATCGGTATAATGTTGTTGCATTGCCTCATGACCTAAAAGTGGATTATTTCCACCAATATCAATACCTAAATTAGGTGTTTCTTCCACAAATGTTTCCTCATTAAGCCCACGCCTAACAATACCACTACTACCGGCACCGCTTCTAAATCTCTTCGCCATTATTAAATAGAATTAATTTAAATCACAAGAAAATGAATTGCAGCAAATTAAATTGCGTAAATTAAATTGCGAAAAATAAAGATAGAGTTGGAACGAAGGTACCAAATTGTCGGACTAATTTCCAGCAAAGTGAAGGCGGCTACAATTGCAAATCCACCAAAGCTACTTCGGATTGTTGCAAAATCACCAACTCCACCAACAATATTATAATTGCAAATTAATAATTGAAACTATAATAAGACTTTATAATATTTATTTGAGAGAAATTTAAATATTTATTTGAGAGAAATTTAAAGTGGCTAATTGTTGCAAAGTAACTATAATTGAGAGATTGAAATTTGAGAGAAAGAGAAGAGTGAATTGGTGTGGATTTAGGAAATGGAGAGGGGTTTATATAGGGGTGGGAGATGGGTTAAAGTGTTAAAAAAAGTTTGGGAGGCTTGGGGGGAAAAAAACACTACTAAAAAATCAACTAAAATTTTATCTCATTATATAGTGGCGGATTAGCAACGAAAACTGAGTTTCGTTACTAATAATTAGCGCGAATTTTTGGCGCCTTAAATTTCACTACAGATTTAGCAACAGAAGAGGCGCGACAAATTTTATTTTTAATTAGCGACGGATTCAGCAACGAAATATCCGTCACTAGGCCTTTAATTTTTCTACAAAAAAATATATATTTGCAGCAACGGAATATTTTGTCGCAATATTAATTATTAAAAGAAATGAATGTATTATTTAGCGACGGAATATAAAATCCGTCGCTATTCCGTAGTTAAATGTAAAAAAAAAAAAAAGATATCTTCTAGCGAGGGTACACATTATTTCATTTCCAAACACAGCAGCCAACACGGATAGAGAGATAGACTGTGCGAAATTGCTAACATAGAGAGAGAGAGCACAACATAGATCAAAATAATGTGAATCTAGGGTTTCTATTGTGTTTTTCTCTTCTTCTACTGCAACTTTTATCTAAAGGAAAGGTATGTTTTGATTTTTCTATGTTTTATGGGCAGTTTCTTTCTTCTTTATCTCCTTCTTTGTATTTTTTGACATTAAATCTATCTGTGTTTTCTTGCTTATTATCTAAAGGACAGAGTGTCTTTAAGTATTTTTTTGGGCTAAAATCGAAGTTGGGTGTGTTGAAAACTGTTGGGTTTATAATTTATTTGAAGGTTAAGTGTTGGGAATCTCTATTTCGGCCAAAATCTGATGAAAATGGAAATTCGACCTTTGTTTGTGCTAAATCTTGTAGGATAATATTATTTGGTGGTTAAAGTTTGTTTTAATTCGTTGCATGTCGAGAAAAAGCTTGAAGAACTCAACATTCTTTATATTCTGTGATTTGAAATCAGTGTTAGTGAACTGGATTTCTTACTCGATTTTTTTTGTTTCAGTTTGTCATTTTTTTTAACTAAAAGGTGAATGATATTTTCTGTTTCAATAAGTTATTTCAGCTTGTTCTTCTCTCTTAGCAGCATTCTCATTAGCAAAATGTATCGTTTTGTAGCAAATCTTGCTTCCAAAGCCAGGTAATATTCACATTTTATAACTTGGATTTTTCTGTTAGAAAAATGTATTCTTTATTACTTTTAAGAAATACCCATTTTCTTGTTTTTCTTTTTTGTGTTAGAAAAATGTAATCTTTATTACTTTTAACAAATACCCATTTTCTTGTTTTGTACAGAGTGGCAAGAACCAACACCCAACAAGTGAGTACTATTTTGCAAGATACTTTTTTTTTTTTTTGATATAGATCAAGAAGAGCTGTATTTTGGATTGTCTGTTTATAAATGGTTTTTGTTGCAGATTGGTGGAAGGTTAAATTGGAGTAGAAGTTATGCTGCAAAGGATATTAGATTTGGTGTTGAAGCTCGAGCTGCAATGCTTCAAGGTATTGAAGAACTTGCTGATGCTGTTAAAGTCACTATGGGTCCAAAGGTGAATTTTTTATCAACCCCATTAGTCAATACACTCTGTTTGTTACATAGATTGTTTATATATTTATATGTAAACAATTCAACCCCATTAGTGAATACACACTGTTTGTTACATAGATTGTTCATATATTTATATGTAAACAATGTTTAGTATAAAATATTGTGACTTATAGTACTTGAAATGTTACTGCATCTTTAGAAGCTGAAATAAGTGTCAGGTTGCTGATTGTTTTTTAGGCAAGCAACTGCTATAGTGGAGACATATTTTGTGCCTTACTTTGCTATTTGATGAACTGCTACTACATTTGAATGAGTTTTGTATCTGCACTTTGAGAGTTGTTTACTGTGTTTGAATGATTGCATTTACAACAAACATATGTGGTCTTTGAGATAGAAACTCCTATACTTGATTGGTGCCTACTTTTGCCAAACAAGAATTGATGCTACATTGCGAAAATCCTGAATAAATATTGCTGCACTTTTACTCATTTTGCTGTTGTATGTTGGGGTAAAATTGTTGCTCTTAATATATAGTTGTGCATTTGATAGAAGCTGTTACACTTGACATGATTGTTGTCTTTTAGAAGGCAAAGAAATGACTGCATTTTGTTAAAATACAGAAGATGATATACTTTTTTTAAATGACATTTATTGAGACTGCAAGATCTGCGTAGTTCCTAGATCTCCTTCCGTCATTTTGTTATTAAAATGTTCATGCTGTATTGTGGAGAACTAGTATGATTACTTGAGATAAGACGATTACTCATGTCAAAATTCAATTATTATTGACAAAACGGTGAGAATGATTTCTGCTGAGTCTATTTGGGGCGTTTCGGCAATTCTTGCTCTTTTTGTATTGTAGCTATGTGTGCAGGCATAGATTGACATCATGCCAAGTTTATGTTTCTGTGCTTTACTGATTCTACTTGCGGAGTATAATATGCCCTTTGCTATTTGGTGATTTGTAACACTATGAAGTTGTAGTTGCAAGACTATAGCAGCCAACCGATAATTAATGATTCTAGCACTTTCTTGTTGGACAGGTGGTGTAGAGTATTATTTTCTCCCTTGGAATATGGAAACTGAAGCTTCTTTTGGTATTTGTAATTTCTTAAGGCAATTCAGCAGTTCCACTGCTGCTAGAAAAGTTGATTTTACAGACCTTACATAAGAATTGTATCTCATTTCTTGTTTACTGCATGAAAGAATATAGGAACCTTTTTGTTTGTACATATTAAAAGATAAAAAAAAAAGTATATCATCTACTGTTGTACTATGATTTTTCTACTGTAATCGATTTCAAATTGCAGTCATCCACATAAATGGTATCCGCAAATTGCAGTCATATTTATGCATTGGAGGTGATTTTCTTTAGCATCATTGTGGTTAGTCTTTGTGTATCTTTTATTATATGGATACTCCATATTAATGGACTAATTTTTTCGTCCTGTTTCTAATGTCCGTAAGAAGATTTTGACCTGATGAATGTTGAAGGAGTTACAATAGGGAATGTGGCAAGCCATCTCCAGGTATATTTATATATATTTTCATATGTTTCCTTTAATCTGCTTTATATTTTTACAAATGGTATATATGTATGCTTTTTGTTACTGCTCAGATATATGTATGCTTAGATATATGTATGCTTTTGTTACAAATGGGATATAAAGCTGCATTGCTGTTGATGTTCTATGTTGTTACTGGTGTGCTTTTAGTACAGTATTTTTAGCATTTTTGTACTGCTAATGCTAATGAAATGCAGTGCAAAAATGCTAGTTTTTCAGCATTTCTACACTGCGTTTTCAGCATTTCTGCACTGCGTTTCAACATTTCTGCACAATTTTCAGCATTTCTGCACAGCGTTTCAGCGTTTCAGCATTTCTGCAATGCGTTTCAGCATTTCTGCACAGTTTTTCAGCATCTCTGCACTGCGTTTCAGCATTTCTGCACAGTTTTTCAGCATTTCTGCACTGCGTTTCAGCATTTCTGCACAACGTTTCAGCATTTCTGCACAGTTTTTCAGCATTTTTGCACTGCGTTTTCAGCATTTCTGCACTGCGTTTCAGCATTTCTGAAATGCAGTGCAAAAATGCTAAAAATACTGTACTAAAATGCTGGAACTTAGTACAGAAATGCTGAAAAACCTATGCAGAAATGCGAAAAATACAGTGCAAAAATACAAATATGCAGTGCAGAAAAAAATCACTGCTGAAGCACAACACTAACAAAATACTGAAACGCAGTTTAGAAAATCGTGCAGAAATGCTGAAATGCAGTGCAGAAATGCTGAAAACGCAGTGCAGAAATGCTGAAAAACTGTGCAGAAATGCTGAAACGCTGAAAAATTGTGCAGAAATGCTGAAACGCAGTGCAGAAATGCTGAAAAATTGTGCAGAAATGCTGAAAAACAGTTCAGAAATGCTGAAACGCTGTGCAGAAATGCTGAAAAATTGTGCAGAAATGCTGAAAAACTGTGCAGAAATGCAGACCATATCTCACCATATCTCCAATAGTTCCTTTGGAGGATCACAAGATCTTCAAATTATTGAGAAGTGCTATCCCATGCAGAAAAGTATATTCTTGACGTTGACAAATGAGCAGGTTTATTCTTAACTTTCTAATATATAGGTGTTGATCGTGTTCGTTTCCTTTGAACTTGAATGCCAATAAAGATGGCTGAATACAATCTATGAATTACCAATGTCGTTTCATGGTTTTCAATTACTGTTTATTAACTTGTCTATAAGAATGATTTGCTTGGAATAAGAAATACGTTTTAGTATGAAAATTGCAATGTAAATTGGCTACTTCGATTGAGTCTTTGTATATGTAAAACCATTATTCTAAGAAGTTACATTTTGCATAACTTGAGGGCTTATCGAAATCCCTAATTTGCTGCTAAACTTGAAATGGAGTGACTGCTGCCTGCTGTTGGTTTTTCGAGCCACATTTGGAGTTGGGTTTGTTGGTAAGAAACTGCTGCATTTTGGATCATTTGGCTGCTGAACTTCAGGTAAGCTATTACTGCATATTTTTGGTTAACCGTTACTGCAATTGGAGCCTTATCAGTGTTAAATGGGCAGGCAGTAGTTGCCACATTCTGTTGTATAAAACACTGTAAGGATCAAGGGTGCTATGTTGTTACATCTCCTTGTCAAGGTGTACTGTCTTAAAGGCTGTTGTGGCACTTTTAAATTCATTGTTGGGACAACCTTGAGATAATTTTGAGTGTTGTTGCACTGAAAACATATTGCTGCACTTGGTTTCTATTTTGAGAACTAAGGTGTAATGGTTGTGCAGTTCTGAATTTTAATGACTCATGCCTTTACATTTTGTTGTTTTGCTGGCCATTACCTACAGTTGGCTTCTATGATCGGTAATGAATTGAGATTAAATGGTTGCTTGGTTTTTGCCATAGCATTTTGTCCTAATAGTGAACGACATGTGCTACTACATTTTATGGGTTGTTGTTGTATTTGTGATTTGGCCATTGCATCTGATGAATTAAGCTCCTACATATCTTGGTGTTGGAACTGTTGTGCTATAAGGTTACTTGCTGTTCCATTTTGAACTAAGCCATTGCTTTTTTTTTTTTGGGGCTAAACATGAATCTGCATTGCTGTTGATGTTCTATTTTGTTACTGGTGTGCTTTTGCTGGAATTTGTAATACTGTTACTGCATATACCAAAGGCGACTTAATCTAAGGATGGGTACTTACAACCCCACCACAAGTCCACAACTAACTTAACCTTCCAGCTCTTATAATATACAAATGCCAATTAGTACCTAATTGTATATGCGAAGCTTATTTTTTTTTAGTCGGTCCAAAAAGAACACAGTTGTTATTGACTCTTGAATACAATTCAAAAATTTTTTTTAGTAATTTCTCCCATTGAATACAATTTAAATTTTTATGCAGGGGCAACCCCCTGATTGCATACTAAAGGACGCAAAAAACACCAGCAAGCTAAGTTATTCAAGTTTGCTTGGGAGCATTAATCCTATGAGAAGATCTAGAGTTTATCAAGCTTTGGCAGAAGAAGATATTGAAGCTGTAAGTAGATGAAATTCAAAACTAATGAATTATGAAATAGGGTCACTAGAAATCATACCTTTCTTATACTTGAACATTTGGATACTTTTCTCCATGTTACTTATAGTTTTGGTGTAAAGGGTTCTAGCTATGACGTGTAGATAATTGGGATATTTTGTTAAAATGGATGTGGTTGAACAACACAAGCATAGTGTATTGTATACATTTTCCAACCATCTAAGTGCTATTAATGCAATTGATTAAACTTATCAGTAAAACAGAAAGGAAAACATGAGCAGAAGGTGTAAACTTGTGGTAAGTAATGAAACATTATTGATTGAGAGTAGTTCTTTCTCAGGATTATACGGCTTAAGCTGTAACCGTGACAAGATATCGGATGGCTAAAGCTCTTTTAATTTTTGCAGGATGCCAAGGGCAATGATGTTGATCTCAGTCTGATATTGATCAATGTGAAGCATATTACGAAGTTGCTAGGGGAACAAGGAAGAGAAGAATATATGGTCTTGGATCTCAAGCACAAAGTTATCTGCTTTTTGTTGAAAAGAACAAAATTATGCACTAACAATACTTGATGGATGTGTGGGTTCTTTTGGTAGTTGACAGCTTGGTGTTGTCGGTGTTTTCGACTTAACGATTAGGATTTCGCTATCTATTTTGAATCTTTTTTATAAATATTATTTTATGTGAATGTCAGTTATTTTTAAGGGTATTTATTACTTTGTATTTAGTATGTGTTAACAGGTGTATTTAAAATAAAATAAAAAATTGGAAGAAAAATATTTGTGACAGATTTGCGACGGATTTTGGTCGTTGTTAGAGGGAAAACAGTAGGCTACAGACTGCGACAAACATTGTATTGTCGCTAAATGCATGCACAAATAATTCAAAGATTTTGCGACGGATTAGCGACAATAGTTTTCGTCGCTAATTTACTAAAACGACGAAATGAAATATGAAATTAGTCACGGAATTCATAACAATAGCAACAAAATAATCCGTTGCTATAATGTGGAACGGATTTCATACGTCGCTACTCTGTCGCTAAGTTTGCTACGGATTTCATTTTTCCGTCGCTAATAGGTTAGCAACGCGCAAAATCGCAACAGACGACATTCCGTCGCTAATCCGTCGCAACACATGTTTAGCAACAGATATATGCTGATTAGTGACGGAATACGTCCGTCACTAAACGCTGTTTTTTTAGTAGTGAAATAGTTGGGGACCGTTTGGCAACGGCCATTTTTGCAAATGGACCGTTGCCCAACGGTCTAATTTGGGCCCAAAGCCGCAACGGCTACAAAGTTAAAAAAAAAAAAAATCACCGGTTAACCGGTTCCGGTTCCGGTTCCGATTTTACCGGTTTAATCGGTTCCGGTTTCAAAAAAATTGAAACCGGACCGGTACAAAATAATCGGTTAACCGGTTCCGGTTTTACCGGTCCGGTTACCGGTTTTAACCGGTAAAACCGGACCTGTTGACGGGCTTAGGTAGATGCAAAATTTGCAATAATGGGTTGATTTGTTCAATATAGACAATACGAAAAGGAACCACCTAACAACATTTTCCTAACATACTGTATATTTTATCGACTTTGAGGCGGTTTGTTCTTTTGTTTCATTTTCCTTAGTTATCAGTAATGCATGTCTGATTTCATAGTTTTTTAATGTCTCTGGATGGCATCTACCAATGAGACAATGGTGTTGTCTATAGGCTTTCTGAAGATTACTATAGGCGTTAATTGATTCTTATACGTAATAATGTGGAAGTGATTAATCAAATTGTGCTAGAAATGTATATTTACAAGCAACAATTTTGTTAGAGAATTAATTATTCGAAATCAAGCTGGTTAATCACTTCAGCCATGTTCCAGGCTGCAGTTGGCATATTAATTTATACACTAACAATGTAATTGTAGTTTAACTTCTTGTAGCATATAATTAGCCTAATTTTTCAAGTTACAACTCCCACTTTTTTTATTGACAGTTACCCATAGTTTCTTTTTAGGTGATCTGATAACATAAAAAATAAAAAAAAAATTATATTGTCAATATATTAATGTTAAACTCACGATAAAAAGAAAACCACATTTTGTTATGCTTTTCGCTGATGTCTAGCCTAACTTCTTGTTTCTGTTTGATGGTTACTATAGGAAGCTGGAATTCATCTATGTTGTGCACAGAAGAACTTGAAATTGGATTGTCTTTTGCCCTCAAGCATGACCATAATAGCAGAGTTGCATTTAAGTTATATACATTGTTGTAAATAATGTTTTTACACTATCCATGAATTTTAATCTGTTATCAGATTACCAATGAATGTTTTTCAAAAGTTTACTTGTATTTGTTGGGATCAAAATAACATGCCGTCATGTGAAAGCTAACAATTGCAAAACTTGAACGATGATAAATCAGACAATAAAGAAAATATACTAAAAAGTATAATGTTATAATATGATTTGGTCAAGTAACCTACATATTAAAAAACTAATATAAAAAGAAAATATTAAAATTATGAGAGAATAATCTCCCCCTAAACCAGACCCTTTAGTGACTACATTATGGATGTTATTGTGCGTTTTTTGCGTGAGAGGGATTCCTCAATTTATAGACGTCTAAAACCTTTTTCTCCACGAAAAAGATATATATGGTAAATCCTTTTTCACCGAGAAAACATTTTTGATTTAAAGACAATTATGATCAAATTCAAATGAGGTAGGAAATTCAGGGCAAAGCTTAACAATATTTACCTAATAAGTAATCTCATTGTGTAAACAAAATTTACCGTCGGTACATAGAACTTAAACATTAATACTATTACTTAATAGTCTTTTAGGGCTTTAACAAATATCCATTCAACTACGAAGTCTACTATATTAGTCAACTGAAAAAAAGCAATTCTTTATTTCTTGAGTTCCTAATATAAGAAATCCCATTTGTAAATCAATAGATTAACTTAGAAACAGAGATGAACAACTTCTTTCCTGAAAATGTTCCAAAACAAACAACAACAAGAGGATTTCCTCAACCAATGTCAACTGATCAAAATTTGCACTCATCTTCTTCATCATCAAGTGAATATTCATCCCTTATTTTCAATACTGCAAACACATGTTATGTAACAGAGCAACAAGAAACAGAAGAAATTCAAACTTTAACTCAATTCCAAGGCCTACAACTCCCAAAAATCAAAGGCGAAGACGATGCAATAAAAAGAGCATATCTTGCTGTCATATCATCGTCGCCTTCCTCTTCTTCTTCTTCGTCTCGTGCACAAATTCAAGAGAATTTTACACAAGATCATCTATTAGCAACACGAAAAGTGAGTGCATTCAGTAGGTTTAAATCATCTTTAGGCCTTAATGCCTCAATAGCTACAAGAAATTGTAGACATAACATGTTGAAGAGATCCATGATATTTTTCAAGAACTTATATCTGATGAAGAGGCAAGAAGGGATTCAGGTGAATCCCCCGACTAGGACACAGGTTCATCACATGATCTCAGAGAGAAGAAGACGCGAAAAGATTAACGAGAACTTTCAGCAGCTGAGATCTTTGCTCCCTCCTGGAACTAAGGTATGGTTTTGGTGAAAGTATATATAAATAGTATTAATCGTTGAATTGTGTGTAACTATTCTCTAGCCTACTGATCTCATTGGTCGTATAACTAGAAGGTGTCATATCGGATGTGAATAATCACCACGACAAGGCTGATCCCTCTTTTAGTAGACTCGGCTATATGCATATACATCAATCATACACTCACTCTGATGTACGGACTTTGATTCTTGAAAAAGTCAAGCACATGAAAAGAAGAGAATTGAACTCACGAACTGTACGATCATCTCATCTAAAAACTTAAGTTATTAGAGAAAACACATGTTTATCTACTTAACTATATTTTGATGAATCCACTTACATAAAGACATGATTCTTTTTCATGAGCCACACACATGAAAAGTAGAGAATTGAACTCATGACTTATGTCTGCTCTAGAAACATGTTGAATTGTGTGACATTCTCGTCTAAAAGCTTAAGTTATGAGATAGAACACGCGTTTATTTACTTAATTATATCTTTTAACACTGCAGAAGGACAAAGTATCAGTTCTTGCTAGTGCAACAGAATACTTAAGTTCATTGAAAGATCAAGTGGAAGAACAATGTAAAAGGAATGAAATGTTGGAAGCACAACTTTTAACTGAGAAAGAAGCCTATGAGTTTCAACAACATGGAAATGGAAGAGTAGCTGTTTACATAACAAATATAGAAGCAAGACTTGTGGACTTGCAAGTTATAGTAAGAGGAAAATGCAGCATGTTGGATTTGGTTATTGATTTGCTGGAATTCTTGAAAATGGCTAATAATGTAAGCTTAGTGTCAGTAGAAGCAAACACTAAGATGGTTCATTCATGTCCAGTTACTTCCATAACCTTAAGACTGAGAATCCAGGTATATTATGTTTTTCAATCATCTTAATTATTAGCACAAAGATTTAAGTGGTATACACTGATAATATCTTCTTCTTTTTTTAACATAAGCAATGAATTTTGACATGTAATAGTAGGTCAGATACCATTTTATCAATGCAAGTAGCACATTTTATCATATAAATTTGATTACCTTTATTTGCGATATAATTATGTAAAATATTTTTCTTGTTAGTGTAAAGAAATTAATCTCCTCATTCAAATATGATGCATATAGATGGAGTGCAACTAATCTTAACTATTTTGTAGTAATGATTAACTTGTATAGTAAGCTAGTTACCTTTTATATCAATATATTACCAATTAATACTTATCGTACAAATTTATCTATAATTATCTTTAAATTGATATAATTTTGTAAATATTTTTACAGCATCAGTGCATAAAATTTAAACTTGATCTTCACAAAATAGTTAGTAGGCACATATGAAGGCTTATATGAACTTTCTTTTTCATTGCAGGATCAACTTTTTGTCCATTTTTTAATTCACTATTTGGCCTAAAGAATTGCTTAATTTGTTTCTACTGCCAGCGCCTTTATTTATTTATTTATTATTTTTGTGGTTTTCTCTTGCTATAGGGAGATGAATGGTACGAGTCTGCTTTCCTGGAATCAGCAAAAAGAGTTGTTGGAGACATGACATAACTTTTTATAGTTTCATAAAAGTTTCACAACAATGTTAGACAGAGTAAAGGCGAATTTAGAACCTTTAGTCCGTAAATCAAAACGAATATTGTCAATCCTAGCTATTATATGTATATACAATTCAAATAAAAGCAATGGATTTAGTTGAACTCACAAAAACATCTTAAATCCGTCTCTATCACGTAGTCGTTGAGATGACATAGGCCATTGATAATTGTAGAATTACAATTTCTGTTTCTAGTGGTAACATTTACATAAGTTTTGATTTATTCATGTGTTGCCGTTCTTGACTAAAAAGCAAACTTGTGGACCAAAATAACAGTATTATATTGCATGATCTAACGTCAAGATCAAATTAAATTAATTTATTTTGATCTTATATCTTCAAATACTTAATCCACCCTTATTCATGTAGGGGTATTTGGTTGGGAAACAAATTATACTTAGATTATAATAAAAGGATTAAATAATAACGGGATTATTTGGTGGATGAATTTTTATTGATAAATATTTGCTTTATTGAACTAAATATAAAATGTGCTAGGTTTAAACTGGATAAATTAAGATAAACTTTTATTTTTAATTTAAACCTTATCTTCAGTTAAAAACTTTGAGAGAAGAGCCTAAGAGAAAAAAAGATAAATATACTTTCCTATCTTTAAGTTTAAATTAAAGTCATCCTTGTGGCTTGTTCTTCTAATGAATCATTAATAGTCCTCCTCCATCTTTACAAATATTGATGCACTTTTGGTTGTCTCTCAAACTTCATTATCTTTTTTAATGTTGAGAGGGTACAGAACTTTTTTCCAAGGCAAAATCCTTGCAATGTCATTTGTCTACAATAATTGGTATGTAATTTAGAGGTGTAGGAAACATATTATACACCTCTTTAAAATTTTATTAAATTTTAAGACGGCCCCACAGAAGGAAAAAAACAAAAAGAAGACAAATTCTAATCGAATAAAACTGTGAAAGAAACAGTTTATGCAACATTAAACTGTTGATTTGACTTAAATCTTCTTAAATAATTCAGCAACCATGACTTCAATCTATGCGACCATGATAATTAATTCTATTAATTTGAAGCATCCAATGTTGTTACGTATTTTCAGTTCTTTTGTTTTTTCTTCATGGAATTCAAAGAAGTAGAGACGACGGTTTTGACTGATATAAAAATTAATTAAATACTCTATGTCTATCGATCACCTTTACTCTACCTAATGTCTGTGGATGAAGCAAGTAAACCATGATAAATTGAGGCAATTTTAATTTGATTAAGTGCAAGTGCGGAAATAATTTACAACCTTACAGAAAAGCAAATAAAAGAAAAAGAAGCGCAAACAATTTTACAAAATTTCTGCATACGCCACAATTAGAAAATAATTTAAACAAAACTAATTAAAAGAATAGTTTAAATTTGTTTAAGAAAATAAAATGCTTTAAAAGAAAATTTGTCCTTCAATGAAAGGATGTATTCTTTCATTATTTTGTAATCATCCCAGTAGTACATGACTACAAATGGTCTTGTTTCAGATTTCACCTTCTCTTCCTAACATTAACTTTCATATTTGCAAAAAGTTCCTTCCTTCTCTTTCATGACTACAAATGGTCTTGTTTCAGATCAAATCAATGGTTTTTGCTTTTCTAAAATAGTTCTCCACTGTTTGCATTGTATAGAAACTTAAAGCTCTGTCATATATCCACTAAAGATTTTTGCATTAATCTCATAAAAAGATGGAGCACATATAGCTTTTTAAGAAAATATTTTGAACATGTTTCAAACCTTCATCCGTTGTGCTTTCTGTTCATACTTTCCAACCACCACAAGCCTTAACAATAACAAGAAAAAATAGGAGGCAAGGGTGGAGCCAGGGACGCAATAAATCCCCTTCGCCAAAAGATTACCCTGTATATACTAGATCAAAGTTATTTTTTATGTGCGTATTTTTTTGATCAAGCATCTTCTTTTTGTATATATATAATAGATGTCCAATCCTGTCACTTTTTCTCCTAGTAAAAATTCAAACTTCGCCGCCGAGGGGATGGTTCAGAGAAGCTTGCATGCATACCAGAAACATTGTCACTATTTAGATGAAGTAACCATAGAAGAAGAACATACTATATCCGGTTTCTGATAATGACAGCGTAAAAGTCTTTTAAAACAAATTATACTTATCTGAAAGATTGATGGAAGCTGATACTAGATGGATTGCCTAACTCTCTGCATGGCATCATTGAACAACAAGAGGTAAAGCACATGCCAAACTGTTTTGGCAGACCATATACAACTTTAAAAATGACTTGAATTTTCCGGATTTCTGAGACAGTAGCTAGAAAATGTTAAGAGACATAAGGAAAGAATGAAGGCATCTTACTTCGGATAACAGACAAATATCTTAAAACTAAAGCTATACTTCAGATTTCGGAATCACCAAACAGTTCAATAAGAGTACACAACAATATTCATCACACTTCCTATCTACTACCCCAAGAATATAAACGCGCAAACTGACAAAAGCGAAAGAATATAAACCAGAAAATATAGCAAAAATGACTAAAAGATTGTTCTAACATTACTGGAACAATAGCAAGCAAACAAAATTGCAGGATCTCTTCTCTGCCATCCATCTTTTCAAGACAAATATCACATAGCCAGCTCCAGCAAACGTCTACTGTTGCTTGCACTCTGGTGGCCTCTCACCAGCTGGACCATCTGCTCCAAGTACTCTACCACTCCTCTGCGACATAAATATAAACAACTCAGTATGTCTAGTTTTACAAGAGAGAAATGCTTCATACATCGACACTCAAACTATGGCATGTTTCAATTGAAAACACGTGATAAAGTTTTCCTAATAGACACTTCCGGTTCAAGTTATGACAATAGGAACTGAAAGTGTCTAATAAGGAACATTTTATCATGTGCTCAGGTTCTCAACTTAGACGAGCCATAGTTCGAGTATCTAAATAAAATTTACTTGCAAGCTTTAAGGGGTAAGGGGTTGTTGATGCATTAAGTCAGAGAGAGAGCATATGAAAGAACTTTCAAATGAGAAAAATGAGTCTGTCGTTCATACCTTGCGCGCAGCAGAAGACGACTGCAGTGTCGTTTAAAAAAAAGGGGGAAAAGGTTAGTATTCATGGCCAACTCGAAATATAAAATTTAGACACTAAACAAAGAACTAAGTACCTTTTTCTTGGTACTGCTATCCTCCTCATCCTCATCATCTTCATCGTCCTCATCATCCTCCTCGTCCTCATCATCTTCATCATCATCCTCTTCGTCATCATCGTCATTGTCGTCATCTTCCAAGTCAGCAAAATCATCTTCGGCAGCTTCCCCAGTGAACCAAGAAACCGCATGCGGAATAATCTTATCTCGAATAGTGGATCTGCATAGACAATCAGGATATGAATCTCAGCAACTAATGGGCAGATTGAAAATTGAGCAAATATAGATATCAGCATCATCTTCCTTTAGTAAATTTTTACATCTTCCTTCAGTAATTTATATTCTGGATGCTGCAATATTCACTTCAAATGGAAATTATAATCATGGTTAGGAGCGGCAAACGGTCAGGTCGGATTGCATATGGGCGGATCGAAAACGGGTTAAACAAAAATGGATAAAATATCCAACCCACCCATAGTTAACAAGGATTAAAATGAGTTAACTGACGGATAATATGGACATCCATGGTTTCATGAATCTAAAAGCCAAAACGAGCTTTTGGATTGGCTTGTTTTAAGTGCTCACTGGCTTTTAAGCTCCTCTACTTTTTGTAGTGTTTGGGAAAAGATAAAAAGTGCTTTTAAGCACTTACTTTTAGGCTTAAAAGTACAAAAATAAGCCAAAAGCCAAAAGCCAAAAGTTAGGTAGAACCAACTTGTGGCTTTTAGCTTATAAGCTATTTTTAAAAGCCAACCAAACACCCTCTTTGACTCACAAAAAGCAAGAACTCATAAAAAATAACAAACTAGCAAATGGCTATTGATAATATGGATATCCATACTATCCATCTGTATATCCATTTTTAGTGGATAATATGGATAATATCCATATCTGATCCATTTTTAAAGAGTCAGTTATCTGAAACATGTCTACTGGGGCGGATTGGATAATATCCTAATCATGCTCATGCAAATTGATATTTTCATATCAACTTACCCAATATCATAGTCTTGTTCCATCAGACTTTGAAGTTCTTCAGCCTGTCCAAGAAGTAGAGAGTAAATGTTATTCAAATTGAACCTCAAAAGAAAATAAAACACTAGCAGCATCTGCATCAATAACCTCAAGATACTTAACAAGCGAAGAAAATAAAATACTTACAGCATCTTCATCAATATCCTCTTCGTCCTCTGGAACTTGAGGTGGACTAAAGAAGTTGAAGAAACTTTCACATTGTTCTGTTTTAGTAATAGGCTTGGCATTCTTTGAGCCCTTCTTTGGCTTCTTCTTTAGAATCTTTTGTGTCAAACATTTTCCTGGATACCATTCTATCTCGGTCCTATAGATTGTCAACAGTTAGAAGCCATTTGAAAAAAAAAAGACTAATAAATCAAATCAAAAAACTTGGCTACAGATTAAATATGTCACATACCCTAAGGCCTTCTCAAGTATCGGTTCGTCTTCATCAATCATATGATATGTTTTAGTCAGCACAGTATTCTTGAAGTACGGATTGGTATCAAAGAAAAATTCAAGCTTAAATCCCTTAGGATTATCAATTCTGGTCCACTTTATATCCTTGAGAAATTTGAGTGCTCCTTCATCTCGCTCTGTGATCTGTAAATAAAAGAATTTGATCAGGTTAAGATAGGTGAACTTGCTAGATAAAAAAAATTAAGGGAAAAGGTAATATATTAATCACACATCTATCCTCTCTTATACTATGTGACAGAAATTACCCCCTCTGTTAAGAAAGTTATCAAATATGCGTACATTATACCCTCCCCATATCCAACTTGTGGATTACACTGGGTATGTTGTTGGTGTACGCATTAACCCTTGACCAATAACCCACATAACCAATACCAAATCCCTTATATTTACATATCCGAAAGAATATGTGATTTATATCCACTATGTAAAGATTTAATTTGTGTCCGTTAGTAGTGTTACATTTTTTTTAAATATTCAGCACATTTTGACTGATTTACACACTTAATTTCAGACAGAAAATTACCTACAAGTGGCCTTTTAGTTAATATATAAAACCCATACACTGTTATTGCTAGATAAATATTTAACTCATCCAAAAGTCGCAGCTTTACATCATAAATTAATACTATGGAACTGCAGCCTAAGTATTGCCACCAAAACATTACCATAAAAGCCAGCAATTAACTACCCATAATGCAATTAGAGACAACAAAGGGCATAAAAAGTAGTCTTATTAACAGTGGAATAAAGAAAAGCGTTATTCACAAAATGGTGAAAAAAAGACAAAGAAATGTGAGGACAGCGATGGAGCAGAGGGAATCCAAAATTAAGGTAGGAAAATGAAAAACAACATAGAATGCAAGTAAAACCTGGAATTGGTTAGGTGGCTAACTGGTTACAGGTCACTAATTAACAGGCAATCAAGTGAAATTGGGTAATCAAAAGGGGATTCCGTTAATTTGAGGGTGTATTTCAAATTTCTCTTTAACGGTGGAGGTAACTTTTGCCATAGTATAAAGGAGGATATATGTGAGAGGGATAAATTTGGCCGTTTTCCAAAAATTAGCAACATGAAGTACTTGATGATCAACAACTAACCTCCTCAGCTAGAACATCATTATTCTTCATTGCAGTGAACCAGAAATCAGGGACTCCTTTCTCTATCAAAAGCCAAATGTAGAGAACACTGATCACAAAAGAAACAAACATAAACCCAACTTGATATTTTTAACATACCCACTGCATCTTCTTCCTGGTCCGCTGCAGCTGCCTCAGTCACACTGCCATCAACTTCAACAACTCCATTCACAATATCAAATCTCTACATATGTTCAGTTTTTGCTTAACATTAATTCAAGATAAATGGTGTATATAATCAAGAGAAATTGACATAAATAGCTGCCACCAAAATAATAGCCAGCAAAAGCAAATGCAGCAGCAATGCGGCATCACAAACCTTAGTATATAAAGGCTGATACAACTTTTGGTATTTGGCTTCAAGCGCAGCTCTCTCCTCAAAAAATTTTGCCTCCAATTCGTCATGTTGAGACTGAATTTAAGAGAAAGAGAAAGAGAAGTCAACATTCAAGGTTGCACAGATAAACAATGAGATTAAACGACAAAGAACCTGTGAAAGAAAGACATAGGCAACTACCGAGATACTAAAATTTACTCAAAAAAGGTGAAGCTAATTTGAAAACTAGAAGACATAATATTTTGTGAATCAAAGAGATAATTTCCTAAATAACTCAAAATGACGTGACTACCCAACAATATATGTTCTGAATATAGAAGATACTTAAGACGCAAAATAATCACGTTAAGAGGCAAAAGTTATATTTCACTCACAACTCAAAGAACAAAGGGATATGCTGGTATATATAACATCACGATCAGAATCAGACAAATTGAAAAATGGACGGACAAAAATCTTGATAAAATACAAGATGTTCCATATTATCAACTTCTTCTGGAATACAAACGTAGTTTGACTTGTAATGACCTTTGTTTGGATACAGATGAACCATGAATCCGAAGTGTCCTATCCTATTAAGTTTAATTTTTAAAGAAGAAAAAGAAAACTTAAAAGATTCCTAAACGGCGGTGCCCATTCTGATTAGTAACTAACCATTCTAATTAAAAGGTTGTATTCGTTGGTAGCATTTACAATTTGGAACAGCCTTGAAAAGTTAAATGAATAACACATGGTACTGTAAAGAGGCCACAGATTGAAACGAAAAGTCAGTAGAATTTAACAGTGGCAAACTATGGAAGTCAATGGAATTTTCTAAATAGTAAGAGATAATAATGACACATAAATCCAACTAGATGGTATACAAATATCAGATGAATAGCCAAAAGATACCAATGACCATATACAAACAATAGTAGTGTATAGAATACACATGCCTGGATCTCTCTTAGAACTTCAACACGCTTTCTAACATTGGGCGTCAAATTTTCAAGCAAGTTTGTGTGCTTCCCAGTAAGGTCCTGAAGTTTATTCTGCAAAACAATCAAGAAAATCACTACTTAAATTAAACAAAACAACCACACAAACATGTAAACAAACAAACAAACTCACCTTGAGAACATTAACAAGGTCTGCTCTGTCCCCAGCATTTAGAGCTGCAAAATGGACTTAAATTAGAGAAAATCACATGCATAACACCAAAAAAATGAAAACCAACAAAAGACAAAAATCAATACTAAACAGTGTGTGCTTTTAAAGAACCAATTTTTACACACAAAAGTAATTATATGAAATGTTTTTTGGATAAAGTTTAACTATTGGTGTATTAAGGTTTGAACCCCATTAAAACTCTCTATCTTTTAAAGAAACCCACAACTTTTCAGTAGCAAACTTTCATAATACAGTAAAAACCCATTAAAAAACTCATCTTTTCAGGAAAACCTGAAATTTACACCAGCAAATATACATAAAACTAAATAAACAAAGTTTAATTCTTTGTGTATTAAGGGTTTGAACCCCATTAAAAGTTTCATCTTTTAGACAACGCCACAACTTTTCACTAGCAAAATACACATAAAAGTAAGCTATAAAGTCTTTTATAGATAAATTTTAACTCTTACCTCATTAAAAGCTTCTTCGTTTGAAGAAACCCACAAATTTTTTAATTGCAAATATACATAGTGCCGTAAAAACCAGTCAAAAATCTCATCTTTTCAAGAAACCCTGAAAATTTTACACTAGCAAATATACATAAAACTAAAAAAAAATAAAGTCTTAATTAAAGTTTAGCTTATAAGGTGTGTTGTGGATAGGTTTTAACACTTACCCACACCAAAAATCTCATCTTTTGAAGAAACCCACAAATTCACTCGCAAATTTAGATATTACAGTAAAAACCAGTCAAAAATCTCGTCTTTTCAAGAAACTCATAAATTTTACACCAGCAAATATACATAAAACTTTTTTAAAAAAAAGTCTTAATTGAAGTTTAGCTTATAAGGTGTTTTTTGGATAGGTTTTAACAATTACCCCTATCAAAAATCTTACCTCAAAATAAAAAAATAAAAAAACTACCCCGATTAAAAATCTCATCTTTTGAAGAACCCCTCAATATTTTCCTTGCATATGTACATATTACAATAAAAACAAGTCAAAAATCTCATCTTTTCAAGAAACCCTGAAAATTTTACACTAGCAAATATACATAAAACTAAAAAAATGAAGTCTTACTTAGAGCCCGTTTGGATTGGCTTATAAGTTGCTTATAAGCTGTTTTCAGTGTTTTTGAGTGTTTGGCTGGCCAGCTTAAAGTCATTTTGTGCTTAAAATAAGCTCAAAAAAATAATTGGGCCCATTTGACTTAGCTTATCTAAAGCAGCTTATAAGCTGAAAACAGCTTATAAGCCAAAAAAAAAAAAAATTAGACTACCCCAACTTATTTTTTTTAGCTTATAAGCTGCAAACAGCTTATAGGCATAAGCCCATCCAAACAGGCTCTTAGAGTTTAGCTTATAAGGTGTTTTGTGGATAGGTTTTAACACTTACCCCTATCAAAAATCTTATCTTTTGAAGAAACCCACTAATTGATTTACATAATACAGGAAAAACCACTCAAAAATCGCAACTTTTCAAGAAACCCTGAAAATTTAACACTTGCAAATATACATAAAAACTAAAAAGATAAAGTCCCATCAAAATTTTCTTCTTTTGAAGAACCCCACAAATTTTTACTTGCAAATTTACATAATACAGTCAAAAATCTCATCTTTTCAACAAACCCTGAAAATTTTACACTAGTAAATATACATAAAACTAAAGAGATACAAGTCTTCTGGGGGTAAAATTTAGTGGACAGGGCTTACCACTTACCCCATCAATATTTTCTTATTTAGAAGAAACCCACAAATTTTTACTTGCAAATTTACATATTACAGTAAAAAGCCATCAAAAATCTCATATTTTCAAGAATCTAATAAAATTTTACACTAGCAAATATACATAAAACTAAAAAAATTAAAGCTTAGCTTTCAAGGTGTTTTGTGGATAGGTTTTAACACTTACCCCTAGGGGTGTTCATGGTTCGGTTTAGGTCGGTTATTGATTAAAACCATAACCAAACCAATTTAGTCGGTTTTTAAATGTCTAAAACCATAACCAAACCAAATAAAATAATAACCACCGGTTTGGTTATTGTCGGTTTGGTTGGATTTTTTGGTTTATGACTAGCAGCCATGAGACTTATCAGTAAACATTAAAAAAGTTAAAAAAGACATGTCTTTTTTTTTAATTCAAACGATATCTTTTATTTATAGTTTAAGGTGGAACATACATCATAAAAACATTTTCACTATTAGTGATAGTGTCGTACTCAAGTTACCCAAAGTTGATAAACTACTACATATAAAGCTAAAAACTAACTAAGTAGTGGCTGCACCAATTTTGTCATCTTAATATACATACCTGGAAATAAAGTAGAGCATAGGAGCTTTTAGTTGTTGTTACAAATATACATATTAATTAAACATAAAGACTACCTAAAATTAAAATGAAAATATATGAAATAAAAAAACTTTGTGTAATGATCCCAAACTTTGGGGCAGTACTTGCATTTTGCCCTCAATTCTCCCATTTTATTAAAAAAACTTTCTGTAATGATCCCAAATTTCAGATGTTTTTCTATCATTATCCCCAAGGCTAGGGTCTCGACTACAAGGAGTTGTTCTTTTCTGCTTTTTAGGAGGATTATCCACGGAAGAAGTATTAGGACATTACCATGTGCTTGAGTTGCAGCAAATGCTGATGTTATCGAAGCATCTTCTATAGGAATCTCCAAATCTACAACCTCTGTCCTTTTCATATGAAAAATATTAGACGTTTAGGACCCATTCAGACAAGAAAAAAAGAAAGGTATAAATTCGAAAAAAGAAGAAGAAACAACCTAAAATCAAATGGCTGACAAAGAAAGGCTAAAAATTTAAGTTAAAGACATTAGACTCTAACGTGAGCTTCTGTTAGTAAGTTTACACTTAACACTTAAAAGAGTTAAAAGACTTAAAGACATGGGCTTGAACATATTCTTAAAAACACGGGCCTTAAACAATCATGTGAAATAAGTAGACCAGAAATCAAATTAATGATTAAAAGGGATAAAATATTTATAATTATTTATGAAAAACTAATATTATACATATAAATAATTATAAAATTTATGTATATAATTTATCGGTTTGGTTCGGTTATTTATTCGGTTATTTTTTAATATAACCATAACCAAACCAAATATTATCGGTTTTTAAAATTTAAAACCAAATCAAACCAAATGTCGGTTTTTTATTCGGTTTGGTTAAATTTTCGGTTTGATTTTGGTTTTAACCAAACCTGTGAACAACCCTACTTACCCCTATCAAAAATCTTATCTTTTCAAGAAACCCATAAATTTTACACTAGCAACTATACATAAAACTAAAAAAAATAGTTGAAGTCTTGATTAAAGTTTAATTTACAAGGTGTTTTCTGGATAGGTTTTAACACTTACCCCTATCAAAAATCTTACCTCAAAAAAAAAAAAATACCCCTATCAAAAATCTCATCTTTTGAAGAAACCCCACAATTTTTTGCTTGCATATGTACATATTACAGTAAAAAAGCATCAAAAATCTCATCTTTTCAAGAATCCTATAAAATTTTACACTAGCAAATATACATAAAAACTAAAAAGATAAATTCTTTAAATGGATAGAGGTTATACCAGCACTGAGATCAGCAACATTGAAGTTGTCTTTAGTGTTGCTCATTTTTTATGTAGTGGAGAAACTTGGAGAAGGCAAAGCAAAAACCCTAAAACAGAGATGAATAATAAGTGAAGAGATATATATAGAGAGAGAGAAAAGGGTTTTTGGTGCCTTTATTTCAATTTAAGTAAGGTTTGATACTTTCCCCCGTTTCTCTTAAGAGAAAACCTAGCAAGCTGTACTTTACTAGATATCCAACTGTCAGCAAGACAGTGTTTGGATGAGGGATTCTTGAAAGGCTTAAAAAGATTCGTTTAATTTGAAGAGTCGAGGTAAGTACGTGTTCATCCTTAATTAGATATGTTGACGCCCAATTTTGTCTCACCTTTTTTCAAAAAATATTTATTTGCGTTTCTAATATTTTTAAATAGCTTAAAAATAGTCATTTATACTTTGCCGCAATTTTAATTAGTTTTCTATTAATACCGCCGTTTATTATCCAATTATAGTCATTGCCTATTATTATTATTATTATTATTATTATTATTATTATTATTATTATTATTATTATTATCATTACCATTACTATTATGATTTACATTATGATCACTTTTAACATTTTCTATTCACCGTCTTATGCACACACGCATCGCATTTATTTTGTATAATTAAACAAAAGCATCTACTTACTATTAAACTTTTAAAATATTATCGCACGGCTATTATGATATCATATAATTTTATTTTTATCTGAGTACTAAATATATATACCTTTATATTAAGTAATTTTTAGCACGCGTTAATATATAGTTCATTAAAATGGGTCCTTCATTCAAATTTAGAAGCACATTCGTCCAATGACCCAGCCCATGTTTTTAAATTCATCAACCCGCGAATATTTTTCAGATCAGCCCAATCCGTATCCATATGAGACCAGCCCATTACCCCTTCAGTTGACCCGGCCCACTATTCGAACCGACCCGGCCCACACCTTTACATTTCACTACCTAAACCTAATGAATCAGATCCGCCTCCTCTTTTCCCTTTCCCTTCCTCTCTCTCTCTCTTTACCCGACGTGAATAGCAAATCCACAGAAGCTTTTTGTTCCTTCAGGCCATGCATGGCCATTTCGGGGAAAGGAAATTAATGCTCGTCCTTTCCCCGTCAGTTTTCAACCGTTGTAAGTTGTCTTCTTCCTTCTTTTTCTGTTTTCAATCTGAAGCCATTTTAATGATTTTCGTCCATTTGTGAGTTTGAATACTCACTCGTGATTGGTCGGTCTATTGGAGGGATTTTTCCCTCCATTTGGGCTCACCTCACAACAAGAACGAAAAGGGATCTAGGGTTTACTATAAGAAACCCACCCCAGTTTCAAGGGGAGGTTTTTTTTTGGGAATCGGGGCGGAATATCCTGAAAATTTCGATTAAAAGCTTTAAAACTCAGTCTTATGTTAATTAAAAATCCAATAGAATATATACCGAGTCTAGTTCGATTTCCAGTTTTAAACTCTTTATTTTTGTCGTGTTTGAGAGTATTGAGGGTCTTAGAAGGAATTTAAACTCTATTCTCGGTGAGGGTTGCATTCGGAAGATCCGAGCGTCATTCGCGTTCGAGCATAGATCCGAGACCCCCCGCACCCCTGTTCACTGCACCCAAGAAAGGTAATTTTTCTTCCTTTAAGTTATTTTTGTGTGTGTTTAGTTCAGTATTATTTGTTTTTGTTTGTGCTTAGGTTAAATTTTGTGTCATTATCTTTTCCTGTTGTTATTAGTAGTAGTTTAGCATGTCTATTTATGCTTTACTTGTTAATTAATAGAGTACGTGACAATAGTAGTTTATATGTCCTGTTAGTAGAATATTCAACCTTGTTAAGTGTTGTTGTTAGATCAGGCATGACTAATAGGTAGATCTGTGTCTAATCTTTGTTTGCTCATGGTTATGTTAGTGAGGAACATCTCTATAATGTTGTTTAATGTAGTTTAATAATGACACAGTAACATGGATTGCTGAGATTATAGCATAGTAAAGGCATATCAGTTTGTTATTGTGATAACAATGATTACTTGTGGTTAAGACATATGGTTCCGGTTTGTTTTTATCTTGAGGAAGGCCAAATCTGGTATTTGTTGAAGTTATGAATGAGCCCCTTTAAAATTCAAGCCTGGTTTGGTTAATGTCTTAAAAATGAATATTTTGATTTGAGTTGAGTTTACCGCTTACATGCCTATAAACCTTGCTTAAGTTTGAACATTGTTTAGTTGTATGCTCATGGGAAGGGCTTATAAGTGCATTCGTTATTGAATGCCACTCTTTGCATAACTTGACTAGTCCTATACCATTAACCTTTATATATCCCTCTAAGTTCAGATATCTATATATTTTCATGTTTTGTTAGTGGAATAATGAAAGTTTGATTAAAGTTTTGGCCATTACTACTGTATGAACAGTATATCTATGTTTTGACTAAGGTTTTGAGTATGTTGTTTTGTTCAAGCATGGTCCATGTCTAAGCATATGATTGTTGTATTTAAATATATGTGGCTAAGGAATCTCTATACTAGACTAATCACAGTTATGCAATAGAGTATGTCAGGAAAATGTGAGTATTAAAATAGGTCCTGTCCATTTTTAGTGTGAAAATGCCTTCTAAAATAAGTAGTCTTTTCTAGTTTATCATCTTAGTTTTACTTGGAGATGATGTACATGATGTCACATGTTATGTTGACTTTTAAATCTGTGAAGCATGAATACAAGTGGTATAGAGTCTTGTTTTGATGGAGTCCGACATAGAACTATCACTTAAACTAGTTTCTGAAATCAAATGTGCATGATAAGTCATTTTTTTTAGTCCAAGGCATATGTGATTGAAGCCCTTTTTGTGTCTGGTACGAACCTATTTAAACCCTTTAAGACCCATTTTAACTAAGAGCATCTTATGAGTAAAAAGTGCATCTACATGGTACATGTTTGCATTTATAATAGACGTGACACTGGATTCTAAAATGAATTTTGAAGACAAGTTTAGAATGCTATGTCCATGCTGAGTGTCTCAGACCTATAATTATGTGTATTTGTTTGTCTCTGCTCATGTGCATTAAGTTGAGAGTTAGCTATAAGTTATGGACTTAAGTATAGTCTAAAATTGATGAAAATCTAGTTCAAAGTATTGTGTTTTGCACTAGTGAGTATACTGCTAAAACCTGCCTGCATGCTTTGTTTACAGAGGTTTATTTTCTTAAAATAATTCTGCAGTACTTGTTTAATTGAGGTTGTGTATGCTATGTATATCTAAACTTGTTTGGTATATTGTCCCTCTGTCCTAAACTTGTTTGGTGTATTGTCTCTTTTCCCTGCATATGTTGTTATTGTATTTAACTGGGAACTCTGAAATATGCACGACCTTAAGTACATTTTCCTTAAAATCTTCTTTTGCCTAATTGATTGTGTGTGGTATTTAGTAGATGCCCTTGCATATACAAGTTATATTCAATCACATATACTCCAGAGTATATGAGTTGGTATATCTGTGTATATATGGCATATCATTCCTTACGTGGTTGATTGATAAATTACTCTTGTTAAATTTGGGCCTTCTCTTCTTCTTCCTAAATTAGGCCTCTACGTATACAGGAAGTTTAACTTGAAATTCAACCCAATTTGCCCATTCTTGTTTAGTTACTTATTTGGAACATAAATTGTTCGCCTTAGCCGAATTTAATCTTAATCTTCTTACTGTTACGTGATGGTATTTGAAGTTTCCTTCTTTAAGTTATTAAATTTTGCATTACTGAGTATCTAGACCTATACTAATCCTTTTTCTTTCATTTTTATGCATGACCCTCTCGTATAAGTCCAAGGGACTCGTCTTATTCCCGCATTCGATGTTGGGCTAAATCCCAACGTAATATTCCTCTCAAGTCACCCCCCCCCCCCCCCCATCAACCGGGCAGAAAAGGGATTTTGGGCCAAAGCCCATATGGCAGAACAGATCGCAGCAGCATTAAAATGGGCCAAACCCATTTGATTATATTGTTCCTCTACTTTATTTTGCGTATTTGATTTGTATTGCATGACTAACATTTTACCTTATTTTTGTTTTCTTAGCTTAGATGAATCCTAGCGGAATTAGTGGGGGACAGTTTTGATGATAATGGGTAGTTAGAGTTCGAGTTTGCCTTAGAAATAATGTATTTAAAACAATTTAGAATTTATGATATTTGAATTTAGAATACCTTAAAAAATAACGCATTTAAGGTAGTTAAATTTAGATAACGTACTTATTCTATGACACAATTTAAAACAATAACGTACCTAACATATTTAGAATAATTTATGATATTTCAATTTAGAATACTTAAAAAATACCGTACTTATTCTTTGTTTTGTTTAAAAAAAAATATAAAAACAATTTTCTAAACGCATAAGATAAGATTGCCTATAATGCCTCATTCATTTCATTTGAGACTTAATTAGTTAATCCCTTTGTTTAATTATGATGTCCACTTATGTCTTTATATTCATTAAATTCGGCTAGTACTAGGTATTAAACCCATTGTGTTATCAAATGCAAATCTTTTACTTAACCACTTAATTACTTAAGATGAAATACTTTTTCTTATATTATCCATAAAATATAAAAATATTATTTTTGTCAAAATGCCTTATATTCTCCATTTTTTGAAATCTTGATAACATTTACAAACTATTTTCCTAAACATTTAAAATGTTATATTTGTATTTTTTAGTCTTAATTAAATAACCTAAGTTTGACCGGTTAATCGTAGTTAGCGAATCTTAAAGGATGCCTAACCCCTTCCCTTTAGGATAACCAAGAACCCTTACCTAGAATCATATTAGTTAAGCGGACCATTAACGGAGGTTTAGTTTAGCTTTGCCTTAGTTAATACTTAGGTGTTCTAATTCACCAATAAAATAATTAGGTGGCGACTCCTTAAAAATAAACGAATAGGAATCACCAATATGTTGTACTCCGATTTGACCCGTTTAAAATGGGGTATAACAAGATGTTTGAAATTTTAGTTTTGAGAGTGAAGTGTCTATATTTAAAAGTATTTTAGGGATAAGACACTAGTATCTCTCTGAACTTTGGCTAAAATTATTGCGACGTATCTTATCTTTACAAGAGTTTTGTTATCTAGCTAAACTTTTTTCTTCTGTAATTTTTTGCAGCTTATGTGCTGACGTGGAGCAGGGTGTGAGAACACCTCCTTCAAGCGTGTGGGAACTTTTAAAAAAGGTTCTAACCTATATGAAATGGCCACGTGTCAATTCCAATGCTGATTTTCAAGAACGTTTCACCCCCATTTTCAAGAGCTTAAAATCTAATTTTTGTCTCGAAATTCAACAAAAACTCAGCTAAATCAGCACCAATCAAGCTCAAATTTCAACTACAACTTCACAACAACATCATCACCAAACCCAATAATCAATTTGGCCAACAACCAAGAATTTTGACAAACCCATTTTTTTGTTCTTCAAGCTTTTTTAAGGTCCAACAATGGTGAATTTGAATTTTTTTAATGTTGTTTAATGTAGTTTAATAATGACACCGTAACATGGATTGCTGAGATTATAGCATAGTAAAGGCATATCAGTTTGTTATTGAGATAACAATGATTACTTGTGGTTAAGACATATGGTTCTGGTTTGTTTTTATCTTCAGGAAGGCCAAATCTGGTATTTGTTGAAGTTATGAATGAGCGCCTTTAAAAATCTGGCCTGGTTTGGTTAATGTCGTAAAAATGAATATTTTGATTTGAGTTGAGTTTACTGCTTACATGCCTATAAACCTTGCTTAAGTTTGAACATTGTTTACTTGAATGCTCATGGGAAGGGCTTATAAGTGCATTCGTTATTTGAATGTCACTCTTTGCATAACTTGACTAGTCCTATACCATTAACCCTTATATATCCCTCTAAGTTCAGATATCTATGTATTTTCATGTTTTGTTAGTGGAATAATGAAAGTTTGATTAAAATTTTGGCCATTACTACTGTATGAACAGTATATCTATGTTTTGACTAAGGTTTTGAGTATGTTGTTTTGTTCAAGCATGGTCCATGTCTAAGCATATGATTGTTGTATTTAAATATATGTGGCTAGGGAATCTCTATACTAGACTAATCACAGTTATGCAATAGAGTATGTCAGGAAAATGTGAGTATTAAAATAGGTCCTGTCCATTTTTAAGTGTGAAAATGCCTTCTAAAATAAGTAGTCTTTTCTAGTTTATCATCTTAGTTTTACTTGGAGATGATGTATATGATGTCACATGTTATGTTGACTTTTAAATCTGTGAAGCATGAATACAAGTGGTATAGAGTCTTGTTTTGATGGATTCCGACATAGAACTATCACTTAAACTAGTTTCTGAAATCAAATGTGCATGATAAGTCATTTTTTCTAGTCCAAGGCATATGTGATTGAAGCCCTTTTGTGTCTGATACGAACCTGTTTAAATCCTTTAAGACCCCTTTTAACTGAGAGCATCTTATGAGTAAAAAGTGCATCTACATGGTACATGTTTGCATTTATAATAGACGTGACACTGGATTCTAAAATGAATTTTGAAGACAAGTTTAGAATGCTATGTCCATGCTGAGTGTCTCATACCTATAATTATGTGTGTTTGTTTCTCTGCTCATGTGCATTAAGTATAGTCTAAAATGGATGAAAATCTAGTCCAAAGTATTGTGTTTTGCACTAGTGAGTATGCTGCTAAAACCTGCCTACATGCTTTGTTTACAGGGGTTTATTTTCTTAAAATAATTCTGCAGTACTTGTTTAATTGAGGTTGTGTATGCTATGTATATCTTAACTTGTTTGGTATATTGTCCCTCTGTCCTAAACTTGTTTGGTGTATTGTCTCTCTTTCCTGCATATGTTGTTATTGTATTTAACTGGGAACTCTGAAATATGCACGACCTTAAGTACATTTTCCTTAAACTCTTCTTTTGCCTAATTGATTGTGTGTGGTATTGAGTGGATGTCCTTGCATATACAAGTTATATTCAGTCACATATACTCCAGAGTATATGAGTTGGCATATCTGTGTATATATGGCATATCATTCCTTACGTGGTTGATTGATAAATTACTCTTGTTAAATTTGGGCCTTTTCTTCTTCTTCCTAAATTAGGCCTCTACGTATACAGGAAGTTTAACTTGAAATTCAACCCAATTTGCCCATTCTTGTTTAGTTACTTATTTGGAACATAAATTGTTCGCCTTAGCCGAATTTAATCTTAATCTTCTTACTGTTACGTGATGGTATTTGAAGTTTCCTTCTTTAAGTTATGAAATTTTGCATTACTGAGTATCTAGACACATACTAATCATTTTTCTTTCATTTTTATGCATGACCCTCTCGTATGAGTCCAAGGGACGCGTCTTCTTCCCGCATTCGGTGTTGGGCTAAAGCCCAACGTAATATTCCTCTCAAGTCACCCCCCTATCAGCCGTGCAGAAAAGGGATTTTGGGCCAAAGCCCATATGGCAGAACAGATCGCAGCAGCATTAAAATGGGCCAAACCCATTTGATTATATTTGTTCCTCTACTTTATTTTGCGTATTTGATTTGTATTGCATGACTAACATTTTACCTTATTTTTGTTTTCTTAGCTTAGATGAATCCTAGCGGAATTAGTGGGGGACAGTTTTGATGATAATGGGTAGTTAGAGTTCGAGTTTGCCTTAGAAATAATGTATTTAAAACAATTTAGAATTTATGATATTTGAATTTAGAATACCTTAAAAAATAACGTATTTATTTAAAATAACGCATTTAAGGTAGTTAAATTTAGATAACGTACTTATTCTATGACACAATTTAAAACAACAACGTACCTAACATATTTACAATAATTTATGATATTTCAATTTAGAATACTTAAAAAATAGCATACTTATTCTTTGTTTTGTTTAAAAAAAAAATATAAAAACAATTTTCTAAACGCATAAGATAAGATTGTCTATAATGCCTCATTCATTTCATTTGAGACTTAATTAGTTAATCCCTTTGTTTAATTATGATGTCCACTTATGTCTTTATATTCATTAAATTTAGCTAGTATTAGGTATTAAACCCATTGTGTTATCAAATGCAAATCTTTTACTTAATCACTTAATTACTTAAGATGAAATATTTTTTCTTATATTATCCATAAAATTTAAAAATATTATTTTTGTCAATATGCCTTATATTCTCCATTTTTTGAAATCTTGATAACATTTACAAACTATTTTCCTAAACATTTAAAATGTTATATTTGTATTTTTTTAGTCTTAATTAAATAACCTAAGTTTGACCGGTTAATCGTAGTTAGCGAATCTTAAAGGATGCCTAACCTCTTCCCTTTAGGATAACGAAGAACCCTTACCTAGAATCACATTAGTTAAGCGGACCATTAACGGAGGTTTAGTTTAGCTATGCTTTCGTTAATACTTAGGTGTCCTAATTCACCAATAAAATAATTAGGTGACAACTCCTTAAAAATAAACGAATAGGAATCACCAATATGTTGTACTCCGATTTTGACCCGTTTAAAATGGGGTATAACAGGATGTTTGAAATTTTAGTTTTGAGAGTGAAGTGTCTATATTAAAAAATATTTTAAGGATAAGACACTAGTATCCCTCTGAACTTTGGCTAAAATTATTGTGACATATCTTATCTTTACAAGAGTTTTGTTATCTAGCTAAACTTTTTTCTTCTGTATTTTTTTGCAGCTTATGTGCTGACGTGGAGGAGGGCGTGAGGACACCTCCTTCAAGTGTGTGAGAACTTAAAAAAAAGGTTCTAACCTATACGAAATGGCCACGTGTCAATTCCAATGCTGATTTTCAAGAACGTTTCATCCCCATTTTCAAGAGCTCAAAATCTAATTTTTGTCTCGAAATTCAACAAAAACTCAGCTAAATCAGCACCAATCAAGCTCAAATTTCAACTACAACTTCACAACAACATCATCACCAAACCCAATAATCAATTTGGCCAACAACCAAGAATTTTGACAAACCCATTTTTTTGTTCTTCAAGCTTTTTTTAAGGTTCAACAATGGTGAATTCGAAATTTTTTTCTTCATTTTCGAATCTCATCAACAACTAAGGATCTAGAATGAGTTTAGCACTTGAATCTCAATTTTAAAACTTCAACTACCTTCGAGTATGCTCAACACCTCTAATTCTTTTTCAAGCTCATACAAAAATAATAACAATAACAATTGTCCTTTTCATTTTTCTAAATATAAAATAATATCTCCATTACATTTTGGAATTAAAAAGAAAACAAAAAAGAATAAAATGAAATAGATTTTAAAAAAAAATTGTGAAATACATGTGGCAGCGCAGGTATTTCACTGCCTGCCAAATGTTTGATTTTCTATGCCACTTCAGCACTTAGGATGACATTTAATTTATTTGGGGGGGGGGGGGGGGGGGGGGATAATAAGATCCTAGTAAAGGTGTGTCGCAGCAACCTGGGCCAAAGTTCAGGATCACTAGTGCCTTATCCCAATATTTTACTTTCAAAGTAGAAATTTCTAGTGTGGATCTCAACAATCGTGTTTCAAAACGAATATTGAATGATGTAAGATAATACAAGGTTAAAGTCGAAAAGAATAGTTAAAGTTCTAGTTTTAAAAGTACAGCTATTTTGAACACAAGCTTCACTTTATTAAAAAAAAAAAATACATGTAAAAGTTATGACTTATAATATTATCTTACTTCTAAATAATTTTTTGATACGGTGTTTGGTACTTTTTTGACCTTTTACTTTTATGGATCTACCAACTAAAAATGAGAACGGAAAAAATTCAAATAAAAAAATTCAAATAAGTTCTAAAAGTATTTGAAATTAAGTAAATATACTCTTTGCTAATAGCTTAATACATATACATCTTGACCATTCAATTGTCGGTCCAACATGCCCTTAATTTAATTGAATTAATTAACCTAATTAGCTGATTCATGAGTTAAAAAAGTATACAAACTTGAGCACATATGCCTTCTAGCAAGTTGTTTTCTTTATAACCATCAATTATCTTATTTGCTGAATTATAAGTTTAAAAAGGCAAATACACCCTTAAAAGTAGACAAAATTGAGCACATATGCCTTCTAACAAGTTGTTTTCTTTATAAGCGCAAGGGTGGTTGAGTTGGTGATCTCCCAAATTGGGAGTCTCAAGTTTGAAACCAAATGCAAACTTTCTCGGCGGAGCTTGTCGCACAGAACTTGCTAAGAGCGGTTTATGCCTCCTATTTGATTCGCAGTCTGTTAAGTAGAATTTCACTTGTGCGCATACGAAGGGTAGTGACTACGGTCCCCTTATCAACAAAAAAATAAGGTTGGTTCACACTTACGCATATAATCAAATGCACAACACAAAAAATGAAAAGAATAACAATCTTTCCTACTGCAACAATATCAGTGGTTGGATCAATATATAGGAATCAAATTGTCTCACAAGAGTAGTGAGAATTACTAATTTTGCATGCACAAACACCTCACATCTATATTTTTGGGATGAAAGTCGCAAAATAAGGCATTACATCATGAAACTTTGTACGGATACACATCCACTGATAAAAGATACACCCAAGCAAATATGGAAATAAGAGAAAAATTTCAGAAAAAAGATTAAAAGAAGCAGGAAAAATTGGGTATCTCAACACAAATTTATATACAACAGAAGTAACTCATTGTGAATCAAAGAGTAAAAACAATTAAAACTCCACCAAAACCAATCTCTCGTGACCTTGAGGTAAGATTTTTTTTTTTGCCAAGCTTTCAAGATCAATGTCCAAATCCATTTTCCTTCTTTGAATAGCACTGCTAGATTATTTCTTTGGATGAATTGAGCGAAATAGTGCCTCGATTTCTTCCTTGGCTCGTTCGAATATATTTGGACCTTTAACTTCACTAATTGGTGTATTTTCATCAATATCATCACTCCTTCCGTGAGTTTCTTTGTGATGAAGACGTGGAGATTTTTGTCCGGGCAAATGTGCTCCTGTCGTTTCCTCGACCCTTTCATTGTGATTATGCACCTTTTCTTTGTTCTCTGCTTAAACAGAACCACAGTTTGATCAGAGGATGAAGATGGACTTGAACCTCTAGCCGAAAGTGTGATGTGAAAACTGACCTTTGCGTTATTGGTAAAGCATGCACAAATAAATATAGAGTTCGGTCCAAAAAGACGGAAAAAAACTAACAGTTATTGTCACATGTTGCATATAAGGAACAAACATAGTGGAAGTTCTTCCCATTCTAAATTGTTTCTGATAAGCAAAAAAAATTAACAATACCAGATAGTGTATAATAATATGACACCACAAACCAGTCATTTTCAAATAAATCAAAAGCTTCATTTGGTTGAAAATAAACTGTATTATGCCCCAAAAAATGGTTGTTGTAGGAGATGTTCTACGTGAAAGAGGAAGCAAGTTAGGTTTGATGTTCATGGTATTTGATGGAAGTGAAAGAACTTCCCATCACTCAACCACGGGGAGTAAAACAACTCTGCCTTCGCAATTGCTATAGTGTTTCCCTTGCCTATGGACATTGTCCTACTTAATTGTCCCCGTGTTCATAACCACCTTTAAAACTTTTTGCCACCAGAAGACTTATGTAAGCATTTAAATTAAAGGTGTGTTTGGTATGGAGGAAAACATAAGTGCATTCTATGCTAATTGTCTCCCCAACACTCCTCTCCCCGTACCCCCCACCCCCCAGCATCACGCATCTCCCCGTCCCACACCGCCACACCCCTACCCCCAACACCTCCATTCCCTTCCTCCCCCCTCCCCCCCCCCCCCCCCCCCCCCCCAACCCAAAGCCCAGCTCACCCCCTCCATTGCCGTAGTGTTTGCCTAAATTATATATAAATGTTTGTGGGATAATATTTTCTGCAAACATACCAAACATCAGAAAATTAGTGGTACCAGTAAAACATTTTCCTTCATGCCAAACACTCCCTGAAGCCAAAACTCAATCTTCCATGAATTTTATGTCTAACCCAAAACTCACACACTTTCGACCAGATTGTATGGGTTTATATGAGCATCGATTCAAATTCAAAATGATTTAGACGTATAACACTATTAGCTAATTCTAAAACATCAAATGTTATCAGTCTAAAGGCTCTTACCGACAACGGATTTAGCAAATAATGTTTAAGGACACAAGGGGGTGGATTCACTATATTTGGACTTTGATACAAGATCCAACAAAAGTCTACCCAATGGAAGCTGAAATAGACACTGCCAGCACCAAGATTGCATAACCTGACCTTGCTTTATAAGAGGTTCATCTCCCACTTCAAAAATCAAGGGAAGTTCCCCATTTGAGGGTCTGTGGCAGTTAACTTAAATTAAAGTTTCAGCATTTATAGTTCAGAATTTGAAGGAAACTATACTCTTCATATAGAAGAGTTTTGAAAGTAAACTATTTCTCTCCTTGAGAGCAAATAGTTCTCCCCTATTTCTATAATGTAAGGTCAACAAACACCAGAAGTTAGAAAAAATGTTCCACAGAACATTTTCCACCGAAGCAGATGAAGCCTAAAAGGAAATGGAACTTTTACAGAGCTATCTCGCAATGGTGCTAGTGTTCTTGATCAGTCTGTTGCAAATTTTCATCTAATTCCCTAAGGGATCGTTTGATTACCGGGTTGAGGATAATTTGGGATTGTGTTTATCCACCACTTGGTTATTGGTACTCCCTCTGTCCCAAAATAGTTGTCACGTTTCGCTTCTCGAGGGTCCATTTGACTAATCTTCGGAGTTAAATTAGATTAGATTACTTTAATATTTTTGAAACAAAATTACTTTAATATTTTAATATTAACATTTAGATAATCGGAAACTTATACGAAAAGGTCTATCGGAAACAACCTCTCTACCTTTCACAAGGAAGGGGTAAGGTCTGCGTACACCCCACCCTCCCCAAACCCCATTTGTGGGACACACTGGGTATGATGTTGTTGAAACTATACGACAAAGTACTATAAGTTGCAATTCTTCCATTATATATATGACGAAAAATACATCTTAAATTTTGGTCAAAGTTTATATACTTTGACTCTCGAAAAGTGAAACGTGACAAGTATTTTGGGTCAGAGGAAGTATTACCAAAATCTTGAAATGATCTTATCCCGTATAAGAGGTGGGATTATAATCTCTAGATTATGATTCTGGGATGACCTCGTTTCGAACCAAATGACCCTAATTGTAATAGGAAAGTTTAATCATTTTAAAGAACGGGGCAAAAGCAGTACACAAAAACACACACGAGTCACTACTTAAATGTATAAGGTGACATGAGTCACAACACTGTTTATTAATCACTTGTTAAGTGATTATAATCATGAATCTTGGGAGTTAAAACAATCCGTCGAAGATTAATCATAGGGTTCAAACCTGAAAGAGAATCTGGCTTATGTGTCTTCAACTCAGCCGTCGTCCCATTAGTCCTGCAGATCATCAACAAATTAGTGCAAAATTAACTACTTAACATCCTCAGTAACATTTGTTCTCTATCTTTTATAGGAAAACCCGTTCTTGAAACCTTTTGTCGACGTCCGAAGTTGAACCATGACAATGATCTTCCTTTTTAGGATGAATTGCCTGAACAAGAGCCTCGATTTCCTCCTTGGCTCTTTCAAAGACATTAGGTGCTTTCACATCACTAATTGGTGTGTTCTTATCAATATCCTTACGCAGCCCGTGAGTTTCCTTGTGATGGTGATGTGAGTGTTTTTCACTATGCAACACTGCCTCAAATTCTTCTTTAACTCTCTCAAACACATTAGGTGCCTTTACATCCTTATCTGCCAATGTTAGAGTATCAAAAATCAGTCCGTTATCCAATGCAAATGTAAAACTCCAACCACCTATACTATACTCTCGAATGAAGGGAGTTGTGGAAGAATCTGAGCATTCAGTGCTAAATCTTAAGACACTTAGTGGAGTGGCCAAGATGGAATTAGTTTGGCTCGTGAAAGAATAAAAAACATATGACAATGCGTAGAGCAATTCAATTTATAAGCTCTTGTTTTTTCATGCGGTTTATACCCTATGTGGGATATTATGAGCCGAGTTGGCTTAACTGGTTGAAAGTAGCCGATAAGCTTATCAAGAGCTGAAGCTAATTTTATCAATAACAGTTTAAGTGTTTGGCTAGCAGTAGCGGAACCACAATAGAAGTTACGGATTCGGCAGACCTCAATAGTTTTGGCCCAAACCTTGTATTTGTAGTAAGAAATTCACCTAATATGTATGAACCCAGTAAACAAAAAAAGTTAGTGCTGAAACCATAAACTTAGGGCCTAGTGCTGGAACCATAAACTTAGGGCCTGTTAGGACAAATGTTTTTTGCTTTTCTCAAGTTCTTTTTTTCAAAAACCTGTTTGGTTACACATTGAGTCAGTTTTCCACTCCAAACATGAAATAAAAGTTTTTCAAGTAAAAAGAATTCCTCACAAAACTTCAATTGTTTTTCAAGTGAAATGCATGTCCAAACACAAGTTCAAACTTCCAAATACCCTTTTTCAACCTAACTTCAAATACAACAGCTTTTCAAATATTACTCAATTCATGTCCAAACACCTCCTTAAAATCCTGGATCCGCCTCTTTTGACTAGAAATGTTGAAACTAATAAGAAGCAGTTGATATGTTTTGTACTAGCGTGTTTCTACAACAACAACAGCATACCCAGTGGAATCCCACAATGTGGGGTCTGGGGAGGGTAGAGTGTACGCAGACCTTACCCCCACCTTGAAAGGTAAGGAGGCTGTTTCCGAAAGACCCTTGGCTCAAGAGAGAACAAGATAAAAAGGTACCAGCGTGTTTCTATTCTGTTAAAATGGTTGAAAACTGAAATGCCCTTAGAGATGTTTACCCTCAAAATAAGTTCATTATTGCAAAATTTTGAATCCTAACCTGATTCAAATACAAATTAATTTAGTCTCATGAATTACAGAAAAAGATTAGTAACAAAAGTAATAAAAACTCCAAACTTTTGGCTGAATTTAACCTACTAATAGAACTCCAAATCACTGAAGATGCATGAATAATTGATTGCTTAAAATAAAAGGGCTAAACTAAAATTCACTGAACTGGGCTTCCAAAGTTAATGTTAATCAAACTATAAAAAGCTGTTTACAAAACTAAAAATGTGCTCATTCTTGCAAAATTTTCAATCCTAAACTGATTCAAATACAAATTAATTTTAGGGACTACAGAGAAGATTAGTACTCCCTCCAGCCTAATTTAAGTGTCTTAATCTCTTTTTTTGTCTGTCCCAAAAAAGTGTTTCTTTCTATATTTAGTAAGTTAACAATTCCGTGACAACTTTATGCCCAGTTCATAACCAAAAGATTCAAATGACATTTTAGTACATTATACACATCTGGACCATTCTCTTTATTTCTTAAATACCGTGCTAATCAAACGAAGCGCTTACCCCCCGTTTGGATGGTGGTTTCCCGTGGTTCATTAATGTATGGTTTTCTAGGAAACCATATTTGTTTCTATTGTTCTTAAAATTATGTGGTATGGTGTTGTAAACCCGTGGTTCATTCCATGGTTATATAACCTTGAAAAGTCCCACTTTTTGAAATCACGGATTTGATGGTTTTTTCGTGGTTACGTATTTCATTTCTCCATTATACACTCCACCATCCACCCCATCCCACCCCCACCCGCCCCACGCTCCCACCCACCCCCGCCACTCACCCCAACCCCACCCCTGCCCTACCACCCACCCCCACCCCTAACTACCCCACTCCTCTGCCACCCACCCCACCACCCACTACCCTCACCACCACCCACTACCCCTCACCACCGCCCAATCCCACCCCACAACAACTCACCCCCACCCTCATCCCACACTACCCACCCCCCCTCACCACAACCCAACCCCACCCCCACAATCACTCACCCCCACCCTACTACCCACTACCCCCACTCTCATCTCACAATCACCCACCTCACACCACCCACTCCTCCCCCACCCACTACCTACTTATTTTTTAAAATTCCTATGTTATTCTTTACCTGAGTTTTATTAATATATATAAATTATTTCTAATTAAGAGTTAAGGTATTTTAGTAAACTTACAAGTTATTATCCAGTACCATATAGTCAAACCAAACAATACAAAGGTTATTAAACTTACAAGAAAATAAAATGCTTTAAAAGAGAATTTGTCCTTCAATGAAAGGATGTATTCTTTCATTATTTTGTAATCATCCCAGTAGTACATGACTACAAATGGTCTTGTTTCAGAATTCACCTTCTTTTCCTAACATTAACTTTCATATTTGCAAAAAGTTCCTTCCTTCTCTTTCATGACTACAAATGGTCTTGTTTCAGATCAAATCAATGGTTTTTGCTTTTCTAAAATAGTTCTCCACTGTTTGCATTGTATAGAAACTTAAAGCTCTGTCATATATCCACTAAAGATTTTTGCATTAATCTCATAAAAAGATGGAGCACATATAGCTTTTTAAGAAAATATTTTGAACATGTTTCAAACCTTCATCCGTTGTGCTTTCTGGTCATACTGTCCAACCACCACAAGCCTTAACAATAACAAGAAAAAATAGGAGGCAAGGATGGAGCCAGGGACGCAATAAATCCCCTTCGCCAAAAGATTACCCTGTATATACTAGATCAAAGTTTTTTTTTATGTACGTATTTTTTTGATCAAGCATCTTCTTTTTGTATATATATAATAGATGTCCAATCCTGTCACTTTTTCTCCTAGTAAAAATTCAAACTTCGCCGCCGAGGGGATGGTTCAGAGAAGCTTGCATGCATACCAGAAACATTGTCACTATTTAGATGAAGTAACCATAGACGAAGAATGGGTGACTATAATGCAGTACTTGCGCTCGAGGACAGAGTAATGGGTAATCCTGTGGTGGAGGCAGACATCAGAGATTTCAATCAGTTCCTAGTTGATGCTGCTATGACAGAGATGAGAACTGTGTGGAGGGATTATACGTGGACCAATGGACATGTGATGAGTAGGATTGATAGAGCCATTGTGAATTCAGACTGGATGCAACAATATCCCCAACTGGAAGCCTCTGTGCTGGACCCTTATTTTTCTGATCACTCCCCTCTATGTGTCAAATTTGATGACCCTCCGATGAAGCCCAAACCATTTAAATTTTTCAACCACCTAGCACAACACCCCGAATTTCTTAATCATGTCAAAAGCCTAGGGGACTCAAACAGCTACTAGTTTGGCACCAGTTTGGAACAAGCTCAAACGAGTTAAACTGGCACTCAAGAACCTAAACAACACTGCGTTTGCGGGGGTCGACACGAGGGTAAAAATTGCCAGGCAACAGTTGAAGGATATGCAAGAGAAGATGAGAAGCATGAACACACCGAGTGCACTGTTCGGGGCAGAGAAAGAATTAAGGAGGCAACTGGAGAAATGGAGTACCATTGAAGAGAGTGTATATAAACAAAAATCCAGGGTGCAATGGCTCAAGTTGGGGGACTCTAATACTGCCTTTTTCCATGCTTCAATAAAGAATCGAGTCAGCCAAAACATGATCAGGAGCTTGGTAAGCACAAATGGAAATGTGATCAACACAGAGAAGGGGATTGAAGATGAAAGTATAGGGTTCTATAGGACTCTATTGGGCTCCTCTGCTAAGACACTGCCTGCAATTAACTTAGCTGTGATGAAAAGACGTAGAATTCTAGATAGAGACAAACAATTACGCCTCATTGCTCCTGTACAGGCAGCAGAAGTCCTACAGGCTCTAAATGGAATAGACGACCAAAAAGCCCCTGGAAGTGATGGGTTCAATTCTCACTTTTTCAAAACAGCATAGCCTATTATAGGTGATGAGGTAACTAAAGGTGTCCTCCACTTCTTTGAGTCTTTAGAAATGTATAAACCTGTAAATGTCACCTCAGTCACCCTTATCCCAAAGGTCAAACACCCCACGACAATTAAAGAATACAGGCCTATATCGTGTTGTTCAGTCATATACAAAATTATCTCCAAAATTATGACTAACAGGCTACAAGGGGTAATGGATGAGTTGGTGGACAGCAGTCAAGCTGCCTTTGTGCCAGGGAGAGTGATTACCGATAATATTATCCTTAGTCACGAATTGGTTAAAGGGTATGGGAGGAAAGGAGTGTCCCCTAGGTGCATGATCAAATTGGACATGCAAAAAGCTTATGATTCTGTGGAGTGGGTATACCTTGAACAGATCCTAACTAGCCTGAACTTCCCTGGAAAATTCGTTAAATGGATTATGACTTGTGTGAACACTGTTACCTATTCTATTCTCATAAATGGCTGCCCCACAGAACCTTTCAAAGCACTAAAGGGACTGAGACAGGGGGACCCACTATCCCCTTATCTGTTTGTCCTGAGTATGGAGTATCTCGCAAGAATTTTGAAGACCCTTCAAGACGATCCTAACTTCAACTACCACCCCAAATGTGAGAAGCTCAATATAGTACAACTGGGGTTCGCAGATGATCTTCTATTATTTTGCAGGGGTGATCTCGGCTCAGTACAGATGGTATATGATTGCTTTACTTGCTTCTCAAAGGCTTCTGGGCTGGTTGCCAATGCTAGCAAAAGCTCAATTTACTTTGGAGGAGTGCCTCCGCAGGAGCAGGAATAAATCATACAAGCACTTGGGTTTGCTAGGGGTGAACTCCCGTTCAAATATCTAGGAGTTCCTCTAAGCACAAAGAGACTATCTATCACTCAATGCATACCTTTAGTGGACAGAATACTTGCCAGGATCTGTACATGGACATCCAAATTTCTCTCCTACGCAGGCAGGCTGCAACTAACAAAATCAGTGCTATTCTCGGTCCAAGTGTACTGGTCACAGGTGTTTGTACTACCTAAGCAAATCTTGAAATTGATTGAGGCGAAGTGTAGAACTTATCTATGGACAGGAAGGCCCGATGAATCCAAAAAAGCCTTGCTAGCCTAGGAGACAGTCTGCAATCCTAAAACAGCCGGAGGATACAATGTAGTGCAGCTAAGGACATGGAACAGAGCAGCCATATGCAAGCTCTTGTGGTGTTTGAGCAATAAGGACAGACTTTGGGTTCGCTGGATCAATGCCTACTATGGGAAGTATATGCACGACTGGGCCGTCCCTAAGCAAGCCTCATGAGTGGTCCAGAAAATTATCAAGGCAAGAACGTATATGTTGGAAGCTGGTTTGGATGTAGAGGCAATACTGAGAGGGCCCTCTTTCTCTATAAAGAAGATGTATGTCCAAATGAGAGGCAATTTCCAAAAAGTCCATTGGAAGAAGCTCACTTGCAACAATGATGGTTCTCCCAAGTGGATTTTTGTGCTAAACTTGACTGCCCAAAACAGGCTGCTTACTAGGGATAGATTGGCTTCATGGGGGATTACTCAAGAAGTTATATGTCCCCTATGTAATGTGGCGAAAGAAACTGCAAATCACCTATTCTTCGCCTGTGCATTTTCAGAAGGTATTTGGGCTAAGATATTGGCATGGCAAGGAATTAGAAGGTTTGTACTCGAATGGAAGGATGAACTACAATATGCTACAACAAGGGCAAGCGGGAACTCGATCAATGCGTGCATCTATAGGATGTCTATTGCTGCGAGTATATATCAACTGTGGGCAGAGAGGAATATGAGGATTTTCCAAAGTAAGAGCAGGACTCCAGATCTCAACTTTTTTGGCAGACCATATACAACTTTAAAATGACTTGAATTTTCCAGATTTCTGAGACAGTAGCTAGAAAATGTTAAGAGACATAAGGAAAGAATGAAGGCATCTTACTCGGATAACAGACAAATATCTTAAAACTAAAGCTATACTTCAGATTTCGGAATCACCAAACAGTTCAATAAGAGTACACAACAATATTCATCACACTTCCTATCTACTACCCCAAGAATATAAACGCGCAAACTGGCAAAAGCGAAAGAATATAAACCAGAAAATATAGCAAAAATGACTAAAAGATTGTTCTAACATTACTGGAACAATAGCAAGCAAACAAAATTGCAGGATCTCTTCTCTGCCATCCATCTTTTCAAGACAAATATCACATAGCCAGCTCCAGCAAACGTCTACTGTTGCTTGCACTCTGGTGGCCTCTCACCAGCTGGACCATCTGCTCCAAGTACTCTACCACTCCTCTGCGACATAAATATAAACAACTCAGTATGTCTAGTTTTACAAGAGAGAAATGCTTCATACATCGACACTCAAACTATGGCTTGTTTCAATTGAAAACACGTGATAAAGTTTTCCTAATAGACACTTCCGGTTCAAGTTATGACAATAGGAACTGAAAGTGTCTAATAAGGAACATTTTATCATGTGCTCAGGTTCTCAACTTAGACGAGCCATAGTTCGAGTGTCTAAATAAAATTTACTTGCAAGCTTAAGGGGTTGTTGATGCATTAAGTCAGAGAGTGAGCATATGAAAGAACTTTCAAATGAGAAAAATGAGTCCGTCGTTCATACCTTGCGCGCAGCAGAAGACGACTGCAGTGACATTTAAAAAAAAGGGGGAAAAGGTTAGTATTCATGGCCAACTCGAAATATAAAATTTAGACACTAAACAAAGAACTAAGTACCTTTTTCTTGGTACTGCTATCCTCCTCATCCTCATCATCTTCATCGTCCTCATCATCTTCATCATCATCCTCTTCGTCATCATCGTCATTGTCGTCATCTTCCAAGTCAGCAAAATCATCTTCGGCAGCTTCCCCAGTGAACCAAGAAACCGCATGCGGAATAATCTTATCTCGAATAGTGGATCTGCATAGACAATCAGGATATGAATCTCAGCAACTAATGGGCAGATTGAAAATTGAGCAAATACAGATATCAGCATCATCTTCCTTTAGTAAATTTTTACATCTTCCTTCAGTAATTTATATTCTGGATGCTGCAATATTCACTTCAAATGGAAATTATAATCATGGTTAGGAGCGGCAAACGGTCGGGTCGGATTGCATATGGGCGGATCGAAAACGGGTTAAACAAAAATGGATAAAATATCCAACCCACCCATAGTTAACAAGGATTAAAATGAGTTAAAATATCCAAGCCACCAACTTGTGGCTTTTAGCTTTTAGCTTATAAGCTATTTTTAAAAGCCAATCCAAACACCCTCTTAGACTCACAAAAAGCAAGAACTCATAAAAAATAACAAGCTAACAAATGGATATTGATAATATGGATATCCATACTATCCATCTGTATATCCATTTTTAGTGGATAATATCCATATCTGATCCATTTTTAAAGAGTCAGTTATCTGAAACATGTCTACTGGGGCGGATTGGATGGTTACTTGTTTTTTAAACCATTTTGCCAGTCCTAATCATGCTCATGCAAATTGATATTTTCATATCAACTTACCCAATATCATAGTCTTGTTCCATCAGACTTTGAAGTTCTTCAGCCTGTCCAAGAAGTAGAGAGTAAATGTTATTCAAATTGAACCTCAAAAGATAATAAAACACTAGCAGCATCTGCATCAATAACCTCAAGATACTTAACAAGCGAAGAAAATAAAATACTTACAGCATCTTCATCAATATCCTCTTCGTCCTCTGGAACTTGAGGTGGACTAAAGAAGTTGAAGAAACTCTCACATTGTTCTGTTTTAGTAATAGGCTTGGCATTCTTTGAGCCCCTCTTTGGCTTCTTCTTTAGAATCTTTTGTGTCAAACATTTTCCTGGATACCATTCTATCTCGGTCCTATAGATTGTCAACAGTTAGAAGCCGTTTGAAAATTAAAAAAAAAAAAAAGGCTAATAAATCAAATCAAAAAACTTGGCTACAGATTAAATATGTCACATACCCTAAGGCCTTCTCAAGTATCGGTTCGTCTTCATCAATCATATGATATGTTTTAGTCAGCACAGTATTCTTGAAGTACGGATTGGTATCAAAGAAAAATTCAAGCTTAAATCCCTTAGGATTATCAATTCTGGTCCACTTTATATCCTTGAGAAATTTGAGTGCTCCTTCATCTCGCTCTGTGATCTGTAAATAAAAGAATTTGATCAGGTTAAGATAGGTGAACTTGCTAGATAAAAAAAATTATGGGAAAAGGTAATATATTAATCACACATCTATCCTCTCTTATACTATGTGACAGAAATTACCCCCACTGTTAAGAAAGTTATCAAATATGCGTACATTATACCCTCCCCAGACCTCACTTGTGGGATTACACTGGGTATGTTGTTGGTGTACGCATTAGCCCTTGACCAATAACCCACATAACCAATACCAAATCCCTTATATTTACATATCCAAAAGAATATGTGATTTATATCCATTATGTGAAGATTTAATTTGTGTCCGTTAGTAGTGTTACATTTTTTTAAAATATTCAGCACATTTTGAATGATTTACACACTTAATTTCGGACAGAAAATTACCTACAAGTGGCCTTTTAGTTAATATATAAAACCCATACACTGTTATTGCTAGATAAATATTTAACTCATCCAAAAGTCACAGCTTTACATCATAAATTAATACTATGGAACTGCGGCCTAAGTATTGCCACCAAAACATTACCATAAAAGCCAGCAATTAACTACCCATAATGCAATTAGAGACAATAAAGGGCATAAAAAGTAGTCTTATTAACAGTGGATTATAGAAAAGCGTTATTCACAAAATGATGAAAAAAAGACAGAGAAATGTGAGGACAGCGATGGAGCAGAGGGAATCCAAAATTAAGGTAGGAAAATGAAAAACAACATAGAATGCAAGTAAAACCTGGAATTGGTTAGGTGGCTAACTGGTTACAGGTCACTAATTAACAGGCAATCAAGTGAAATTGGGTAATCAAAAGGGGATTCCGTTAATTTGAGGGTGTATTTCAAAATTCTCTTTAACGGTGGAGGTAACTTTTGCCATAGTATAAAGGAGGATATATGTGAGAGGGATAAATTTGGCCGTTTTCCAAAAATTAGCAACATGAAGTACTTGATGATCAACAACTAACCTCCTCAGCTAGAACATCATTATTCTTCATTGCAGTGAACCAGAAATCAGGGACTCCTTTCTCTATCAAAAGCCAAATGTAGAGAACACTGATCACAAAAGAAACAAACATAAACCCAACTTGATATTTTTAACATACCCACTGCATCTTCTTCCTGGTCCGCTGCAGCTGCCTCAGTCACACTGCCATCAACTTCAACAACTCCATTCACAATATCAAATCTCTACATATGTTCAGTTTTTGCTTAACATTAATTCAAGATAAATGGTGTATATAATCAAGAGAAATTGACATAAATAGCTGCCACCAAAATAATAGCCAGCAAAAGCAAATGCAGCAGCAATGCGGCATCACAAACCTTAGTATATAAAGGCTGATACAACTTTTGGTATTTGGCTTCAAGCGCAGCTCTCTCCTCAAAAAATTTTGCCTCCAATTCGTCATGTTGAGACTGAATTTAAGAGAAAGAGAAAGAGAAGTCAACATTCAAGGTTGCACAGATAAACAATGAGATTAAACGACAAAGAACCTGTGAAAGAAAGACATAGGCAACTACCGAGATACTAAAATTTACTCAAAAAAGGTGAAGCTAATTTGAAAACTAGAAGACATAATATTTTGTGAATCAAAGAGATAATTTCCTAAATAACTCAAAATGACGTGACTACCCAACAATATATGTTCTGAATATAGAAGATACTTAAGACGCAAAATAATCACGTTAAGAGGCAAAAGTTATATTTCACTCACAACTCAAAGAACAAAGGGATATGCTGGTATATATAACATCACGATCAGAATCAGACAAATTGAAAAATGGACGGACAAAAATCTTGATAAAATACAAGATGTTCCATATTATCAACTTCTTCTGGAATACAAACGTAGTTTGACTTGTAATGACCTTTGTTTGGATACAGATGAACCATGAATCCGAAGTGTCCTATCCTATTAAGTTTAATTTTTAAAGAAGAAAAAGAAAACTTAAAAGATTCCTAAACGGCGGTGCCCATTCTGATTAGTAACTAACCATTCTAATTAAAAGGTTGTATTCGTTGGTAGCATTTACAATTTGGAACAGCCTTGAAAAGTTAAATGAATAACACATGGTACTGTAAAGAGGCCACAGATTGAAACGAAAAGTCAGTAGAATTTAACAGTGGCAAACTATGGAAGTCAATGGAATTTTCTAAATAGTAAGAGATAATAATGACACATAAATCCAACTAGATGGTATACAAATATCAGATGAATAGCCAAAAGATACCAATGACCATATACAAACAATAGTAGTGTATAGAATACACATGCCTGGATCTCTCTTAGAACTTCAACACGCTTTCTAACATTGGGCGTCAAATTTTCAAGCAAGTTTGTGTGCTTCCCAGTAAGGTCCTGAAGTTTATTCTGCAAAACAATCAAGAAAATCACTACTTAAATTAAACAAAACAACCACACAAACATGTAAACAAACAAACAAACTCACCTTGAGAACATTAACAAGGTCTGCTCTGTCCCCAGCATTTAGAGCTGCAAAATGGACTTAAATTAGAGAAAATCACATGCATAACACCAAAAAAATGAAAACCAACAAAAGACAAAAATCAATACTAAACAGTGTGTGCTTTTAAAGAACCAATTTTTACACACAAAAGTAATTATATGAAATGTTTTTTGGATAAAGTTTAACTATTGGTGTATTAAGGTTTGAACCCCATTAAAACTTTCTATCTTTTAAAGAAACCCACAACTTTTCAGTAGCAAACTTTCATAATACAGTAAAAACCCATTAAAAAACTCATCTTTTCAGGAAAACCTGAAATTTACACCAGCAAATATACATAAAACTAAATAAACAAAGTTTAATTCTTTGTGTATTAAGGGTTTGAACCCCATTAAAAGTTTCATCTTTTAGACAACGCCACAACTTTTCACTAGCAAAATACACATAAAAGTAAGCTATAAAGTCTTTTATAGATAAATTTTAACTCTTACCTCATTAAAAGCTTCTTCTTTTGAAGAAACCCACAAATTTTTTAATTGCAAATATACATAGTGCCGTAAAAACCAGTCAAAAATCTCATCTTTTCAAGAAACCCTGAAAATTTTACACTAGCAAATATACATAAAACTAAAAAAAAATAAAGTCTTAATTAAAGTTTAGCTTATAAGGTGTTTTGTGGATAGGTTTTAACACTTACCCACACCAAAAATCTCATCTTTTGAAGAAACCCACAAATTCACTCGCAAATTTAGATATTACAGTAAAAACCAGTCAAAAATCTCGTCTTTTCAAGAAACTCATAAATTTTACACCAGCAAATATACATAAAACTTTTTAAAAAAAAAGTCTTAATTGAAGTTTAGCTTATAAGGTGTTTTTTGGATAGGTTTTAACAATTACCCCTATCAAAAACCTTACCTCAAAATAAAAAAATAAAAAAACTACCCCGATTAAAAATCTCATCTTTTGAAGAACCCCTCAATATTTTCCTTGCATATGTACATATTACAATAAAAACAAGTCAAAAATCTCATCTTTTCAAGAAACCCTGAAAATTTTACACTAGCAAATATACATAAAACTAAAAAAATGAAGTCTTACTTAGAGCCCGTTTGGATTGGCTTATAAGTTGCTTATAAGCTGTTTTCAGTTTTTTTGAGTGTTTGGCTGGCCAGCTTAAAGTCATTTTGTGCTTAAAATAAGCTCAAAAAAATAATTGGGCCCATTTGACTTAGCTTATCTAAAGCAGCTTATAAGCTGAAAACAGCTTCTAAGCCCAAAAAAAAAAAAATTAGACTACCCCAACTTATTTTTTTTAGCTTATAAGCTGCAAACAGCTTATAGGCATAAGCCCATCCAAACAGGCTCTTAGAGTTTAGCTTATAAGGTGTTTTGTGGATAGGTTTTAACACTTACCCCTATCAAAAATCTTATCTTTTGAAGAAACCCACTAATTGATTTACATAATACAGGAAAAGCCACTCAAAAATCTCAACTTTTCAAGAAACCCTGAAAATTTAACACTTGCAAATATACATAAAAACTAAAAAGATAAAGTCCCATCAAAATTTTCTTCTTTTGAAGAACCCCACAAATTTTTACTTGCAAATTTACATAATACAGTCAAAAATCTCATCTTTTCAACAAACCCTGAAAATTTTACACTAGTAAATATACATAAAACTAAAAAGATACAAGTCTTCTGGGGGTAAAATTTAGTGGACAGGGTTTACCACTTACCCCATCAATATTTTCTTATTTAGAAGAAACCCACAAATTTTTACTTGCAAATTTACATATTACAGTAAAAAGCCATCAAAAATCTCATCTTTTCAAGAATCTAATAAAATTTTACACTAGCAAATATACATAAAACTAAAAAAATTAAAGTCTTAATTAAAGCTTAGCTTTCAAGGTGTTTTGTGGATAGGTTTTAACACTTACCCCTAGGGGTGTTCATGGTTCGGTTTAGGTCGGTTATTGATTAAAACCATAACCAAACCAATTTAGTCGGTTTTTAAATGTCTAAAACCATAACCAAACCAAATAAAATAATAACCACCGGTTTGGTTATTGTCGGTTTGGTTGGATTTTTTGATTTATGACTAGCAGCCATGAGACTTATCAGTAAACATTAAAAAAGTTAAAAAAGACATGTCTTTTTTTTTAATTCAAACGATATCTTTTATTTATAGTTTAAGGTGGAACATACATCATAAAAACATTTTCACTATTAGTGATAGTGTCGTACTCAAGTTACCCAAAGTTGATAAACTACTACATATAAAGCTAAAAACTAACTAAGTAGTGGCTGCACCAATTTTGTCATCTTAATATACATACCTGGAAATAAAGTAGAGCATAGGAGCTTTTAATTGTTGTTACAAATATACATATTAATTAAACATAAAGACTACCTAAAATTAAAATGAAAATATATGAAATAAAAAAACTTTGTGTAATGATCCCAAACTTTGGGGCAGTACTTGCATTTTGCCCTCAATTCTCCCATTTTATTAAAAAAACTTTCTGTAATGATCCCAAATTTCAGATGTTTTTCTATCATTATCCCCAAGGCTAGGGTCTCGACTACAAGGAGTTGTTCTTTTCTGCTTTTTAGGAGGATTATCCACGGAAGAAGTATTAGGACATTACCATGTGCTTGAGTTGCAGCAAATGCTGATGTTATCGAAGCATCTTCTATAGGAATCTCCAAATCTACAACCTCTGTCCTTTTCATATGAAAAATATTAGACGTTTAGGACCCATTCAGACAAGAAAAAACAAAAGGTATAAATTCGAAAAAAGAAGAAGAAACAACCTAAAATCAAATGGCTGACAAAGAAAGGCTAAAAATTTAAGTTAAAGACATTAGACTCTAACGTGAGCTTATGTTAGTAAGTTTACACTTAACACTTAAAGAGTTAAAAGACTTAAAGACATGGGCTTGAACATATTCTTAAAAACACGGGCCTTAAACAATCATGTGAAATAAGTAGACCAGAAATCAAATTAATGATTAAAAGGGATAAAATATTTATAATTATTTATGAAAAACTAATATTATACATATAAATAATTATAAAATTTATGTATATAATTTATCGGTTTGGTTCGGTTATTTATTCGGTTATTTTTTAATATAACCATAACCAAACCAAATATTATCGGTTTTTAAAATTTAAAACCAAACCAAATGTCAGTTTTTTATTCGGTTTGGTTAAATTTTCGGTTTGATTTTGGTTTTAACCAAAACTGTGAACAACCCTACTTACCCCTATCAAAAATCTTATCTTTTCAAGAAACCCATAAATTTTACACTAGCAACTATACATAAAACTAAAAAAAATAATTGAAGTCTTAATTAAAGTTTAGCTTACAAGGTGTTTTCTGGATAGGTTTTAACACTTACCCCTATCAAAAATCTTACCTCAAAAAAAAAAATACCCCTATCAAAAATCTCATCTTTTGAAGAAACCCCACAATTTTTTGCTTGCATATGTCCATATTACAGTAAAAAGGCATCAAAAATCTCATCTTTTCAAGAATCCTATAAAATTTTACACTAGCAAATATACATAAAAACTAAAAAGATAAATTCTTTAAATGGATAGAGGTTATACCAGCACTTAGATCAGCAACATTGAAGTTGTCTTTAGTGTTGCTCATTTTTTTATGTATTGGAGAAATTTGGAGAAGGCAAAACAAAAACCCTAGAACAGAGATGAATAATAAGTGAAGAGATATGTATATAGAGAGAGAAAAGGGTTTTTGGTGCCTTTATTTCAATTTAAGTAAGGTTTGATACTTCCCCCCCCTTTTCTGTTAAGAGAAAACCTAGCAAGCTGTACTTTACTAGATATCCAACTGTCAGCAAGACAGTGTTTGGATGAGGGATTTTTGAAAGGCTTAAAATGATTCGGTTAACTTGGAGTTGAGGTAAGTCCCACTTCATCATTAATTAGATATGTTCACACCCAATTTTATTTCGCCTTCCTTTCAAAAAATATTTATTTGCGTTTCTAATATTTTTAAGTAGCTTAAGAATAGTCATTTATACTTTGCCGCAATTTTAATTAGTTTTCTATTAATACCGCCGTTTATTATCCAATTATAGTCATTGCCTATTATTATTATTATTATTATTATTATTATCATTACCATTACTATTATGATTTACATTATGATCACTTTTAACATTTTCTAATCACCGTCTTATGCACACACGCATCGCATTTATTTTGTATAATTAAACAAAAGCATCTACTTACTATTAAACTTTTAAAATATTATCGCACGGCTATTATGATACCATATAATTTTATTTTTATCTGAGTACTAACAATATATACCTTTATATTAGGTAATTTTTAGCACGCGTTAATATATAGTTAATTAAAATGGGTCCTTCATTCAAATTTAGAAGCCCATTCGTCCAATGACCCAGCCCATGTTTTTAAATTCATCAACCCGCGAATATTTTTCAGATCAGCCCAATCCGTATCCATATGAGACCAGCCCATTACCCCTTCGGTTGAACCCGGCCCACACCTTTACATTTCACTACCTAAACCTAATGAATCAGATCCTGCCTCCTCTTTTCCCTTTCCCCTCCTCTCTCTCTCTCTCTACCCGACGCGAATAGTAAATCCACATAAGTTTTTTGTTCCTTCATGCCATGTATGGACCATTTCGGGGAAAGGAAATTAATGCTCGTCCTTTCCCCGTCAGTTTTCAACCGTTGTAAGTTGCCTTCTTCGTTCTTTTTCTGTTTTCAATCTGAAGCCATTTTAATGATTTTCGTCCATTTTGTGAGTTTGAATACTCACTCGTGATTGGTCGGTCAATATTGGAGGGATTTTCCCTTCCATTTGGGCTCGCCTCACAACAAGAACGAAAAGGGATCTAGGGTTTACGGGGTTCTATATAAGAACCCCACCCCAGTGTCAAGGGGAGGTTTTTTTTTTGGGAATCGAGGTGGAATATCTTGAAAATTTCGATTAAAAGCTTTAAAACTCAGTCTTATGTTAATTAAAAATCCAATAGAATATATACCGAGTCTATTTCGATTTCCAGTTTTAAACTCTTTCTTTTTGTCGTGTTTGAGGGTATCGAGGGTCTTAGAAGGAATTTAAACTCTATTCTCGGTGAGGGTTGCATTCGGAAGATCCGAGCGTCGTTCGCGTTCGAGCATAGATCCGAGACCCCCCGCACCCCTGTTCACTGCACCCAAGAAAGGTAATCTTTCTTCCTTTAAGTTATTTTTGTGTGTGTTTAGTTCAGTATTATTTGTTTTTGTTTGTGCTTAGGTTAAATTTTGTGTCATTATCTTTTCCTGTTGTTATTATTAGTAGTTTAGCATGTCTATTTATGCTTTACTTGTTAATTAATAGAGTACGTGACGATAGTAGTTTATATGTCCTGTTAGTAGAATATTCAACCTTGTTAAGTGTTGTTGTTAGATCAGGCATGACTAATAGGTAGATCTGTGTCTAATCTTTGTTTGCTCATGGTTATGTTAGTGAGGAACATCTCTATAATGTTGTTTAATGTAGTTTAATAATGACACAGTAACATGGATTGCTGAGATTATAGCATAGTAAAGGCATATCAGTTTGTTATTGTGATAACAATGATTACTTGTGGTTAAGACATATGGTTCCGGTTTGTTTTTATCTTGCCAAATCTGGTATTTGTTGAAGTTATGAATGAGCCCCTTTAAAAATCTAGCCTGGTTTGGTTAATGTCTTAAAAATGAATATTTTGATTTGAGTTAGAGTTTACCGCTTACATGCCTATAAACCTTGCTTAAGTTTGAACATTGTTTAGTTGTATGCTCATGGGAAGGGCTTATAAGTGCATTCGTTATTGAATGCCACTCTTTGCATAACTTGACTAGTACTATACCATTAACCTTTATATATCCCTCTAAGTTCAGATATCTATATATTTTCATGTTTTGTTAGTGGAATAATGAAAGTTTGATTAAAGTTTTGGCCATTACTACTGTATGAACACTATATCTATGTTTTGACTAAGGTTTTGAGTATGTTGTTTTGTTCAAGCATGGTCCATGTCTAAGCATATGATTGTTGTATTTAAATATACGTGGCTAGGGAATCTCTATACTAGACTAATCACAGTTATGCAATAGAGTATGTCAGGAAAATGTGAGTATTAAAATAGGTCCTGTCCATTTTTAAGTGTGAAAATGCCTTCTAAAATAAGTAGTCTTTTCTAGTTTATCATCTTAGTTGTACTTGGAGATGATGTATATGATGTCACGTGTTATGTTGACTTTTAAATCTGTGAAGCATGAATACAAGTGGTATAAAGTCTTGTTTTGATGGAGTCCGACATAGAACTATCACTTAAACTAGTTTCTGAAATCAAATGTGCATGATAAGTCATTTTTTTCAGTCCAAGGCATATGTGATTGAAGCCCTTTTGTGTCTGATACGAACCTATTTAAACCCTTTAAGACCCTTTTTAACTGAGAGCATCTTATGAGTAAAAAGTGCATCTATATGGTACATGTTTGCATTTATAATAGACGTGACACTGGATTTTAAAATGAATTTTGAAGACAAGTTTAGAATTCTATGTCCATGCTGAGTGTCTCATACCTATAATTATGTGTACTTGTTTGTCTCTGCTCATGTGCATTAAGTTGAGAGTTAGCTATAAGTTATGGACTTAAGTATAGTCCAAAATGAATGAAAATCTAGTCCAAAGTATTGTGTTTTGCACTAGTGAGTATACTGCTAAAACCTACCTGCATGCTTTGTTTACAGGGGTTTATTTTCTTAAAATAATTCTGCAGTACTTGTTTAATTGAGGTTGTGTATGCTATGTATATCTGAACTTTTTTGGTATATTGTCCCTCTGTCCTAAACTTGTTTGGTGTATTGTCTCTCTTCCCTGCATATGTTGTTATTGTATTTAACTGGGAACTCTGAAATATGCACGACCTTAAGTACATTTTCCTTAAAATCTTCTTTTGCCTAATTGATTGTGTGTGGTATTTAGTAGATGCCCTTGCATATACAAGTTATATTCAATCACATATACTCCAGAGTATATGAGTTGGTATATCTGTGTATATATGGCATATCATTCCTTACGTGGTTGATTGATAAATTACTCTTGTTAAATTTGGGCCTTCTCTTCTTCTTCCTAAATTAGGCCTCTACGTATACATGAAGTTTAACTTGAAATTCAACCCAATTTGCCCATTCTTGTTTAGTTACTTATTTGGAACATAAATTGTTCGCCTTAGCCGAATTTAATCTTAATCTTCTTACTGTTACGTGATGGTATTTGAAGTTTCCTTCTTTAAGTTATGAAATTTTGCATTACTGAGTATCTAGACCCATACTAATTTTTTTTCTTTCATTTTTATGCATGACCCTCTCGTATAAGTCCAAGGGACTCGTCTTCTTCCCGCATTCGATGTTGAGCTAATTCGCAACGTAATATTCCTCTCAAGTCCCCCCCCCCCCCCCCCCCCTCATCAACCGGGCAGAAAAGGGATTTTGGGCCAAAGCCCATATGGCAGAATAGATCGCAGCAGCATTAAAATGGGCCAAACCCATTTGATTATATTTGTTCCTCTACTTTATTTTGCGTATTTGATTTGTATTGCATGACTAACATTTTACCTTATTTTTGTTTTCTTAGCTTAGATGAATCCTAGCGGAATTAGTGGGGGACAGTTTTGATGATAATGGGTAGTTAGAGTTCGAGTTTGCCTTAGAAATAATGTATTTTAAACAATTTAGAATTTATGATATTTGAATTTAGAATACCTTAAAAAATAACGCATTTAAGGTAGTTAAATTTAGATAACGTACTTATTCTATGACACAATTTAAAACAATAACGTACCTAACATATTTAGAATAATTTATGATATTTCAATTTAGAATACTTAAAAAATAGCGTACTTTTGTTTTGTTTAAAAAAAAAATATAAAAATAATTTTCTAAACGCATAAGATAAGATTGCCTATAATGCCTCATTCATTTCATTTGAGACTTAATTAGTTAATCCCTTTGTTTAATTATGATGTCCACTTATGTCTTTATATTCATTAAATTCGGCTAGTACTAGGTATTAAACCCATTGTGTTATCAAATGCAAATCTTTTACTTAACCACTTAAGATGAAATACTTTTTCTTATATTATCCATAAAATATAAAAATATTATTTTTGTCAAAATGCCTTATATTCTCCATTTTTTGAAATCTTGATAACATTTACAAACTATTTTCCTAAACATTTAAAATGTTATATTTGTATTTTTTTAGTCTTAATTAAATAACCTAAGTTTGACCGGTTAATCGTAGTTAGCGAATCTTAAAGGATGCCTAACCCCTTCCCTTTAGGATAACCAAGAACCCTTACCTAGAATCACATTAGTTAAGCGGACCATTAACGGAGGTTTAGTTTAGCTTTGCCTTAGTTAATACTTAGGTATTCTAATTCACCAATAAAATAATTAGGTGGCGACTCCTTAAAAATAAACGAATAGGAATCACCAATATGTTGTACTCCGATTTGACCCGTTTAAAATGGGGTATAACAAGATGTTTGAAATTTTAGTTTTGAGAGTGAAGTGTCTATATTTAAAAGTATTTTAGGGATAAGACACTAGTATCTCTCTGAACTTTGGCTAAAATTATTGCGACGTATCTTATCTTTACAAGAGTTTTGTTATCTAGCTAAACTTTTTTCTTCTGTAATTTTTTGCAGCTTATGTGCTGACGTGGAGCAGGGTGTGAGAACACCTCCTTCAAGCGTGTGAGAACTTTTAAAAAAGGTTCTAACCTATACGAAATGGCCACGTGTCAATTCCAATGCTGATTTTCAAGAACGTTTCATCCCCATTTTCGAGAGCTTAAAATCTAATTTTTGTCTCGAAATTCAACAAAAACTCAGCTAAATCAGCACCAATCAAGCTCAAATTTCAACTACAACTTCACAACAACATCATCACTAAACCCAATAATCAATTTGGCCAACAACCAAGAATTTTGACAAACTCATTTTTTTGTTCTTCAAGCTTTTTTTAAGGTTCAACAATGGTGAATTTGAATTTTTTTTCTTCATTTTCGAATCTCATCAACAACTAAGGATCTAGAATGAGTTTAGCACTTGAATCTCAATTTTAAAACTTCAACTACCTTCGAATATGCTCAACACCTCTAATTCTTTTTCAAGCTCATACAAAAATAATAACAATAACAATTGTCCTTTTCATTTTTCTATATATAAATCTCCATTACATTTTGGAATTAAAAAGAAAACAAAAAAGAAGAAAATGAAATAGATTTAAAAAAAAAATTGTGAAATACATGTGGCAGCGCATGTATTTCACTGCTTGCCAAATGTTTGATTTTCTATGCCATTTCAGCACTTAGGGTGACATTTAATTTATTTGGGGGGGGGGGGGGGGGGGGGGGAGGGATAATAAGACCCTAGTAAAGGTGTGTCGCAGCAACCTGGGCCAAAGTTCAGGGTTACTACCGCCTTATCCCAATATTTTACTTTCAAAGTAGAAATTTCTAGTGTGGATCTCAACAATCGTGTTTCAAAACAAATATTGAATGATGTAAGATAATACAAGGTTAAAGTCGAAAAGAATAGTTAAAGTTCGAGTTTTAAAAGTACAGCTGTTTTGAACACAAGCTTCACTTTATTAAAAAAAATAAAATTACATGTAAAAGTTATGACTTATAATATTATCTTACTTCTAAATAATTTTTTGATATGGTGTTTGGTACTTTTTTGACCTTTTACTTTTATGGATCTACCAACTAAAAATGAGAACGGAAAAAATTCAAATAAAAAAATTCAAATAAGTTCTAAAAGTATTTGAAATTAAGTAAATATACTCTTTGCTAATAGCTTAATACATATACATCTTGACCATTCAATTGTCGGTCCAAATATGCTCTTAATTTAATTGAATTAATTAACCTAATTAGCTGATTCATAAGTTAAAAAAGTCAAATATGCTCTTAAAAGTATACAAATTTGAGCACATATGCCTTCTAACAAGTTGTGTTCTTTATAACCATCAATTATCTTATTTGCTGAATTATAAGTTTAAAAAGGCAAATACACCCTTAAAAGTAGACAAAATTAAGCACATATGCCTTCTAACAAGTTGTTTTCTTTATAAGCGCAAGGGTGGTTGAGTTGGTGATCTCCCAAATTGGGGGTCTCAGGTTTGAAACCAAATGCAAACTTTCTCGGCGGAGCTTGTCGTACAGAACTTGCTAAGAGCGGTTTACGCCTCCTGTTTAATTCGCAGTCTGTTAAGTAGAATTTCACTTATGCGCACACGAAGGGTAGTGACTACGGCCCCCTTATCAACAAAAAAATAAGGTTGGTTCACACATACGCATATAATCAAATGCACAACACAAAAATTGAAAAGAATAACAATCTTTCCTACTGCAACAATATCAGTGGTTGGATCAATATATAGGAATCAAATTGTCTCACAAGAGTAGTGAGAATTACTAATTTTGCATGCACAAACACCTCACATCTATATTTTTGGGATGAAAGTCGCAAAATAAGGCATTACATCATGAAACTTTGTACGGATACACATCCACTGACAAAACATACACCCAAGCAAATATGGAAATAAGAGAAAAATTTCAGAAAAAAGATTAAAAGAAGCAGGAAAAATTAGGTATCTCAACACAAATTTATATACAACAGAAGTAACTCATTGTGAATCAAAGAGTAAAAACAATTAAAACTCCACCAAAACCAATCTCTCTTGTGATCTTGAGGTAAGATTTTTTTTTGCCAAGCTTTCAAGATCAATGTCCAAATCCATTTTCCTTCTTTGAATAGCACTGCTAGATTATTTCTTTGGATGAATTGAGCAAAATAGTGCCTCGATTTCTTCCTTGGCTCGTTCGAACATATTTGGACCTTTAACTTCACTAATTGGTGTATTTTCATCAATATCATCACTCCTTCCGTGAGTTTCTTTGTGATGAAGACGTGGAGATTTTTGTCCGGGCAAATGTGCTCCTGTCGTTTCCTCGACCCTTTCATTGTGATTATGCACCTTTTCTTTGTTCTCTGCTTAAACAGAACCACAGTTTGATCAGAGGATGAAGATGGACTTGAACCTCTAGCCGAAAGTGTGATGTGAAAAATGACCTTTGCGTTATTGGTAAAGCATGCACAAATAAATATAGAGTTCGGTCCAAAAAGACGGAAAAAAAACTAACAGCTATTGTCACATGTTGCATATAAGGAACAAACACAGTGGAAGTTCTTCCCATTCTAAATTGTTTCTGATAAGCAAAAAAAAAATAAAAAATTAACAATACCAGATAGTGTATAATAATATGACACCACAAACCAGTCATTTTCAAATAAATCAAAAGCTTCATTTGGTTGAATATAAACTGTTTTATGCCCCAAAAAATGGTTGTTGTAGGAGATGTTCTACGTGAAAGAGGAAGCAAGTTAGGTTTGATGTTCATGGTATTTGATGGAAGTAAAAGAACTTCCCATCACTCCACCACGGGGAGTAAAACAACTCTGCCTTCGCAATTGCTATAGTGTTTCCCTTGCCTATGGACATTGTCCTACTTAATTGTCCCCGTGTTCATAACCACCTTTAAAACTTTTTGCCACCAGAAGACTTATGTAAGCATTTAAATTAAAGGTGTGTTTGGTATGGAGGAAAACATAAGTGCATTCTATGCTAATTGTCTCCCCAACACTCCTCTCCCCGTACCCCCCACCCCCCAGCATCACGCATCTCCCCGCCACACCCCTACCCCCAACACCTCCATTCCCTTCCCCCCCCCCCCCCCCCCCCCCCCCCCCCCCCAACCCAAAGCTCAGCACACCCCCTCCATTGCCATAGCGTTTGCCTAAATTATATATAAATGTTTGTGGGACAATATTTTCTGCAAACATACCAAACATCAGAAAATTAGTGGTACCAGTAAAACATTTTCCTTCATGCCAAACACTCCCTGAAGCCAAAACTCAATCTTCTATGAATCTTATGTCTAACCTAAAATTCACACTCTTTCGACCAGATTGTATGGGTTTATATGAGCATCGATTCAAATTCAAAATGATTTAGACGTATAACACTACTAGCTACTTCTAAAGCATCAAATGTTATCAGTCTAAAGGCTCTTACCGACAACGGATTTAGCAAATAATGTTTAAGGACACAAGGGGGTGGATTCACTATATTTGGACTTTGATACAAGATCCAACAAAAGTCTACCCAATGGAAGCTGAAATAGACACTGCCAGCACCAAGATTGCATAACCTGACCTTGCTTTATAAGAGGTTCATCTCCCACTTCAAAAATCAAGGGAAGTTCCCCATTTGAGGGTCTGTGGCAGTTAACTTAAATTAAAGTTTCAGCATTTATAGTTCAGAACTTGAAGGAAACTATACTCTTCATATAGAAGAGTTTTGAAAGTAAACTATTTCTCTCCTTGAGAGCAAATAGTTCTCCCCTATTTCTATAATGTAAGGTCAACAAACACCAGAAGTTAGACAAAATGTTCCAAAGAACATTTTCCACCGAAGCAGATGAAGCCTAAAAGGAAATGGAACTTTTACAGAGCTATCTCGCAATGGTGCTAGTGTTCTTGATCAGTCTGTTGCAAATTTTCATCTAATTCCCTAAGGGGTCGTTTGATTACCGGGATTAGGATAATTTGGGATTGTGTTTATCCACCACTTGGTTATTGGTACTCCCTTTGTCCCAAAATAGTTGTCACGTTTCGCTTCTCGAGGGTCAATTTGACTAATCTTCGGAGTTAAATTAGATTAGATTACTTTAATATTTTTGAAACAAAATTACTTTAATATTTTAATATTAACATTTAGATAATCGGAAACTTATATGAAAAGGTCTATCGGAAACAACCTCTCTACCTTTCACAAGGTAGGGGTAAGGTCTGCGTACACCCCACCCTTCCCAAACCCCATTTGTGGGACACACTGGGTATGATGTTGTTGGAAACTATACGACAAAGTACTATAAGTTGCAATTCTTCTCATATCAATATGACGAAAAATACATCTTAAAATTTTGGTCAAAGTTTATATACTTTGACTCTCGAATAGTGAAACGTGACAAGTATATTGGGTGAGAGGAAGTATTACCAAAATCTTGAAATGATCTTATCCCGTATAAGAGGTGGGATTATAATCTCTAGAATATAATTCTGGGATGACCTCGTTTCGAACCAAACGACCCTAATTGTAACAGGAAAGTTTAATCATTTTAAAGAACGGGGCAAAAGCAGTACACAAAAACACACACGAGTCACTACTTAAATGTATAAGGTGACATGAGTCACAACACTGTTTATTAATCACTTGTTAAGTGATTATAATCATGAATCTTGGGAGTTAAAACAATCCGTCGAAGATGAATCATAGGGTTCAAACCTGAAAGAGAACCTGGCTTATGTGTCTTCAACTCAGCCGTCGTCCCATTAGTCCTGTAGATCATCAACAAATTAGTGCAAAATTAACTACTTAACATCCTCAGTAACATTTTTTCTCTATCTTTTATAGGAAAACCCGTTCTTGAAACCTTTTGTCGACGTCCGAAGTTGAACCATGACAATGATCTTCCTTTTTAGGATGAATTGCCTGAACAAGAGCCTCGATTTCCTCCTTGGCTCTTTCAAAGACATTAGGTGCTTTCACATCACTAATTGGTGTGTTCTCATCAATATCCTTACGCAGCCCGTGAGTTTCCTTGTGATGGTGATGTGAGTGTTTTTCACTATGCAACACTGCCTCAAATTCTTCTTTAACTCTCTCAAACACATTAGGTGCCTTTACATCCTTATCTGCCAATGTTAGAGTATCAAAAATCAGTCCGTTATCCAATGCAAATGTAAAACTCCAACCACCTATACTATACTCTCGAATGAAGGGAGTTGTGGAAGAATCTGAGCATTCAGTGCAAAATCTTAAGACACTTAGTGGAGTGGCCAAGATGGAATTAGTTTGGCTCGTGAAAGAATAAAAAACATATGACAATGGGTAGAGCAATTCAATTTATAAGCTCTTGTTTTTTGATGCGGTTTATACCCTATGTGGGATATTATGAGCCGAGTTGGCTTAACTGGTTGAAAGTAACCGATAAGCTTATCAAGAGCTGAAGCTAATTTTATCAATAACAGTTTAAGTGTTTGGCTAGCAGTAGCGGAACCACAATAGAAGTTACGGATTCGGCAGACCTCAATAGTTTTGGCCCAAACCTTGTATTTGTAGTAAGAAATTCACCTAATATGTATGAACCCAGTAAACGAAAAAAGTTAGGGCTGAAACCATAAACTTAGGGCCTAGTGCTGAAACCATAAACTTAGGGCCTGTTAGGACAAATGTTTTTTGCTTTTCTCAAGTTCTTTTTTTTCAAAAACCTGTTTGGTTACACATTGAGTCAGTTTTTCACTCCAAACATGAAATAAAAGTTTTTCAAGTAAAAAGAATTCCTCACAAAACTTCAATTGTTTTTCAAGTGAAATGCATGTCCAAACACAAGTTCAAACTTCCAAATACCCTTTTTCAACTTAACTTCAAATACAACAGCTTTTCAAATATTACTCAATTCATGTCCAAACACCTCCTTAAAATCCTGGATCCACCTCTTTTGACTAGAAATGTTGAAACTAATAAGAAGCAGTTGATATGTTTTGTACTAGCGTGTTTCTACAACAACAACAACATACCCAGTGGAATCCCACAATGTGGGGTCTGGGGAAGGTAGAGTGTACGCAGACCTTACCCCCACCTTGAAAGGTAAGGAGGCTGTTTCCGAAAGACCCTTGGCTCAAGAGAGAACAAGATAAAAAGGTACCAGCGTGTTTCTATTCTGTTAAAATGGTTGAAAACTGAAATGCCCTTAGAGATGTTTACCCTCAAAATAAGTTCATTATTGCAAAATTTTGAATCCTAACCTGATTCAAATACAAATTAATTTAGTCTCATGAATTACAGAAAAAGATTAGTAACAAAAGTAATAAAAACTCCAAACTTTTGGCTGAATTTAACCTACTAATAGAACTCCAAATCACTGAAGATGCATGAATAATTGATTGCTTAAAATAAATGGTTAAACTAAAATTCACTGAACTCGGCTTCCAAAGTTAATGTGAATCAAATTATAAAAAGCTGTTTACAAAACTAAAAATGTGCTCATTCTTGCAAAATTTTCAATCCTAAACTGATTCAAATACCAATAAATTCTAGGGACTACAGAGAAGATTACTACTCTCTCCAGCCTAATTTAAGTGTCTTATTCTCCTTTTTTGTCTGTCCCAAAAAAATGTTTCTTTCTATATTTAGTAAGTTAACAATTCCGTGACAACTTCATGCCAAGTTCATAACCAAAAGATTCAAATGACATTTTAGTACCTTATACACATCTTTAATTTAAGACCATTCTTTTTATTACTTAAATTCCGTGCGAATCAAACGAAGACACTTAAATTGAGACGGAGGATTAACAAAAATAATAAGAACTCCAACTTTTGGCAGAATTTAACCTAATAATTGATCTCTTAAAATGAAAGGGTTAAATTAAAGTTTACATAACAGGGGTTCTTAAGTTAACTAAAATCAAGAAAATAAAATTAGAAGTACTGAGAATTTTTTTTTTTTTTTTACCTGATGATGAGATTGAATTTGGTTTAGATTTTTCTTCAGACATAATTAATGGGAGAGTTTTTTCCTGGAGTTGGTGTAAAATCAAGACTACTTATTGATGATTCTTGATTCAGGTAATTTGAGATATGGTTTTAATAATCAGAAGTGGATTTGTATCTGATGCAAGTCCAACGTGGAGAGAATATAGGAATCAGACAAAACATATGCTTGGTTGGTTTATTGTGTTTGGATTTTCCTTTTTTGGTTCTTGGTAAACACAAAGTTAAAGAGAGGAAAGTTTATTTACGGACTCGAACCCCAAAAGCTAGCTTACGAGATTGGGATTGTCTAAATTCATATAAAAAGTTCATTAATTTCTTAATCGGGATATTTTAGCAATTTTACAGAAAAAGATAAAAATGGTAACTTATGCTTTACTCCCTCGTTTATTTTTATTTGTCATATGTACTAAAAATGAATCATCTGTACTAAAAATAAATGTTTGTTTTTACTTATTTAGTTTGAAAACTAAGACATAATTTATCATTTCATACATGTTTTACCTTTACTATTGATTATGTTGGAAACTTCGATGAATTGTTAGTGACTGTATAATTTTTAAAGTATGTTTGATTGATTTGACTTAATATTAATTAGGAGTGATATAGTAAAATTATCATTTTATTTATGTGTTCTTAAAGGGTGTGCTAAGAATGAGTAATATTTAATAAGCAAAAAGATTTAAATTTGTTATTGAACTATGCGAAATGATTCCGTAGTAATTGAGATTAAATTTATTGTTAATTTTATAAGTAGGCTAGATTTGCTCTCGTTGACTAACTTAGTCAGCTATTAAGACTAATTCTTACTAGCAATGCACAATTCAGACGTAAATTTAATGAAAATAGTTTAGATTTACCCTAGTTGAATAACAGGTTAACTATTTAGACTACTTTTTATTATCAACGCATAGTTCAAGAGTAAAATTAAATTATCTTATATATGGAAAATGGAGCAGTCAGTACAGATCAAGATATTATGAATTTCGATAGGTATTTGAGATGGATATACGATTAGAAGTGAATTTGTGTCTGTTGCCAGTCCAACGTGGAGAGAATAAAGGAATCAGACATAAAATATCGGGTGAAAATCATTTTCACTTCTCAACTTTGCTTTAAAAATTAAACTTTTCCATCAATTTTGAACAATAGTCATTCTCACCCCTTTATTGTTCATAGTTAAGGGAGGAGCTTGGTCAGTTTATTGTTTTTGGGACCAACTCGGTTTGCCTTTTTTTTTTTTTTTTGTTCTCGGAAGAAAAAGGCTAAAGACTGGAAAGTTGGTTTTAGAGAAAATGACAGACATGGTAAGTAGATTTATTAAGGGAAAAAGATTTTATTTGTCCTTGAACTATGTGAAATGTTTCGACTTGCCTTCTATAAAATAGGTTGAAGTTGACCTTGTTGACTAATGGTCAATTATTAAGACTAATCATCACTATCAACGCGTAGTTTTGGAAAATTTTGAACCATTTCAAATGGCTTGATCAATGACGAGCTGACTCCCCTCTTCTCCCTTATGTATATTTGTATCGTTCACCAAAATATCTATGCTATATGATTAAATTGTAGATAGTTTTTTAATTTTATTTTAACATCAAACGCTTACATTTCTTAATTCTTATATGGAAATTTCGGTGTAGAGATTTCATCCTATCACGCCGTTGATAATATCTTTTTCTTTTTGTTGCAAACTACTAGGTGATTTATTTTTATCTGTCAAGTCTTGATGGATGAAGTTACGCAATATATGAGCCAGTGGAAGGTAGCAGATACACAGTAAAATTAGTACGGGTACGCGCAAGTTAATCCAGATACACAGTAAAATTAGTACTGGTGCACGCAAGTTGATCCAAATACCATAGTTATTAAAAAAATAATTCTTCTTTCTAAAATTGGAGTAACTAATTAATTTAGTGTCGATTGGTAACTACAATCATCATGATTTTGGTTGAGAAAAAGTTGAGACTTTGATACCAAACAAATATTCTAATTGAAGGCATATTTGGGTTTGGGCCATACCATACTGCATTTGGTCTTTGTTATAAAATGGACATGTCCAGCCTCATTACTGCAACTTAATTAGAACTGGAAAGTGACCAAAGATAATGCTCATAACTCAAAACATATAGCAAAGCTTTTGCTATATGGTTGTAATCAGAAAATTAGGATTTCGAATGGTCATGAGAAAAATGTTTTACTTGGAGAGCTACCGCGATATATCCAATCCACATCATAGGCCAACCTATACGTGTTGTTCGCTTTGCTCAACAAGCCTCACAAATTTATTCTTTGGGCTACATCATCATCGAGTCAAAAAGCGCACTTATCATACGAACTTGTGTTTTGGCTTATAAAGCTTTCACGTTCCTCTCGCATTTCGATGTGGAGTTCGTTTAAGATATCACGTGTACCGCTCTTCATAAGCTTTAAAAGGGCATCACATATTACCCAATCCCCCCCCCCCCCCCCCCTTCCCACTGAGGTCTGCCCCACCCCCTTGCTAAGGGAGCGTCAGGCTCTGATACCATATTTGTCACAACCGAAGTCCATGACACGTATTGTCTGCTTTGACCGAAAAGGCCTCACGGAATTGTACCTCGGGCTACGCCATCATCAAGTAGCGCACTTATCGAGTGAACTTGTGTTATGACTTATAAAACTCTTCACTTTCCTCTTACATTCCACTGTGTGATTCGCTTAAGGCATCATGTGCACCTTTCTACAGAAGCTTGCTACCCTAGAAGCTTGTCAATCTTTCTCTGTGACCCGTTCTCGTCGGCCCACATTCCATCTTGAACGTTACACTCCACTAGCGTACGCAGGGCCGGCTCAAGGCTAAAGCCACTAAAGCAATGGCTTTGGGCCCCCAAATTTTTGGGGCCCTATTTTTTGTTAAGTTTTATGGCTAATTTATTTAAAAAAATTATTGTGACTTATAATACTTTTATGTAGTTTTTAAATTTGTAAATTGTTTTTCAAAAAACTTAAAGATTGAATGTCCGAATTCACAATAAAGATAAAGAAGTTTGACTCTTGAAATCCAAATTGTGTAACATAAATTGAGATTGAGGGAGTACACAATTTTTATAAATAAAAAAAAGACAAGAAATTTTTTTAGTCACGTGATTGATTAGCTATATTGTCAGTTGATTTTTTTTTTTCACAATAGATTGATTTGAAAAAATGTTAACAATTTTGCATTGTTATTGATGATTATAAAACAATAGTTAATGAATTTGCATCTAAAAAAGCTAAAAATTACCCTCCCTCTGGACTTTAAAGTTAGGGCCTCTCTCTGAAGTTTAGCTTTAAGCCATCAATCTTGTTGAAACGACTTTGAGCGTACGCGTGATCTTGTGTAACTGATGTCGACTTATTATGGTCTATTTTATATATAGACATATTATTTATTACAAAATATATTATTTACATATTTGTGATTCTTTTTGGCGAAACAATGTTGGCAGTTGGATAACAAACGCTTGTAGAAAGGGGTCATTGTCGATGGGCATAGCATTAGACGTGTGTTTAGACGCGGAGAAAATCATATGTTTCAAACTTTAATTTGCTTGAATTTCTTTAACTGAAAAAATCTTCATATAAAGAAATAATCGCAAATTATAAAGTAAAGTCAATATATGTCATTTTACATATATAAAATTGCATAAAATATCATGTAAGTCACCTGCTTTTGCCCCCACAACAACGTCAGCCTGTCAACCACTTCACCATCTACGTTGGCCCTCCAATCATATAGTCCTTGGCTGGCACGTACACAATTATATGAATTAAATTTCTATTATTTCAAATAATATTGGGAGTATTAAAAAAGAAACTTAAATAAGCGTTTCTTTTACATCTTAGTCCATTAGTTTACTCCAATTTGATATAAATCATTTGAAGTATGAAAACTTGTTTAAAGACTAAAGAGGCCCCCAATGATTTGAGATAGTTTATAAGGAGGAGATCAAAATGGATCTTTCTCTATTTCTGATAAGAACTTAAAATTCAATGTTACTCCATAATTAGTATAGTTGAGGTAATTAAATCATCCAATATCAATTGGAAATACATCGATAAATTTTATCACTTTATATTATTGACTTTTAAGAGACAAAAATAACATTTTATTTAAAAGTCTAACCCAAGAGGGTGTCTGACAAAGAACAAGCTTTTATTATGATTTAAATATAAAAATAGGCATTCAGCTAAATTTAGGGTCAGAGAAGCTACTGAGAAATCAAAGACTATCAGATTCAGAGGTGGCTAACATGTATAGTCCACAGGATCACTTTTAGCGGTAAAGAGATGCGTGGTGTTAATTAAATATTTATTCATCATTAACTTTATAAATAAAGTCTCTCTGTGGTAAAGAACGCTTAATTTAACCAAAAGTAGGACTTTTCAAGGAGCAAAACTGAATTAATTAATCGGATTTCAAAGCGGATATTAAAAACCAGACAAGAAATTAAAAAAAAAGTAAGAGTACTATATAACTAACCAAGGGAGATATATAGAAGCCCAGCTACGAGTTCAGGTGAACCCGATAGTTTTTGCTCAGATCCTACAGGCTATATAAAAAGAACTACGAAATATCTATATAATTTTTTACTGCAACTTCAATTATTGTTGTCGTTATAAAAACTCATAAACTTAAAATATTGAATCCTCCTCTTAGCTAACCAGAAGTAATCCATTTGTCCGGTATACGTGGATTAATATACTTAATTAAGAGAAATCATTTCCTCTTTTCTTTCATTTTTACTACAAAAATCGATATAATTTCTATCTTACATGATCGTTAATTACTAAGAATAAGGAGTATATATCCGTTTGCTAGAAAGTGAATGTACATTCATTTGATCTCGATTCTTGTGGATCAAAAAGTAGATTAAACTGGATTTGCACTGCCACCCAAAGTATATTACATTCTTTTGCAACAGATGAACATTATTATCGTGCGTAAATCCCAATGCATGATAATTTTTCAAAATTCTATGTTGAAAAATCATAGTCAAATAGGTTATTTGATATACAAATTTAAACAGAAATTATTGTAGCAGCCGACGATTGAACCAAGTTGATGCAAATGGCTGCTGATATTATATTCTCTTCCATATAATTTTTCCAAACCCTTTAATTAAATAAAGTTTAACAGTCTGACTTGATAATTAGATTTATTATAAATTAACTGTTTCAAGTGGTCAATTTGATCCAAATATATTGAAAATCCAGAATGGCATTTGTCCTCATTCTTGACCAACATCTGTTGATTTTGACCATTAATTTTCAAAGTCTAGATTTTACGTTTGGCACCCTATCCATTTTATTTTTCATTTATATTAATCAACCAATAATGTGATTATCGTCCAATTATGTGATTAAACAACCATTTACATAAAAAAGTTCAGACATTATATAAATTAAGCATGTCACCAGCCATCAAGTTCGCATGCGTAATATTAGTTTGTACTCATAATCAATATTATGATTCATTACTACAATCTTTATTTATTTCTCTGATAAGTATTATGTAAAATTTGTAAGACTCAATTAAACCACTATAAACATCCATAGTTCAAATTTTAAATAAATGATAATTAACGAATTCGAAGTGCAAATGTTTTTATACTAAACCTGCATCCTTCTCAGTGTCTTTTACAACATGCATTTTGTAAATAATTACAAAAGACAGGAGAGAAAAAAGGTTGGATTAATCAAAAGAAGTACTACGAGATTATCATCAATCATTAATTTATTATGTATACATGTGTATAAAAGTCGGAATTGAGACTAAAACTAATCTACTTATTTACTTTAATTTCTTAAATAATTTTTATTAGTCGGATTTTGAATGTTGGGAATGCAAAAAACCATCGATAGAGAGCACTCTCTCCTTAAATATGCTCTTTGAGGCGAATATTTAAAGTAATCGGGCCATTGGATTTCAAATACCATATGCAGTGGCGTATCTAGGTCGGGTTTCTAGTTTCACATGTATCCATGCTATATTCTTTCAAGACTACTTAAATGGGCAGCCAAGCTCAAATTGTTATATGGTGGAAATATGTTTATTGAGTGCACCTCTCTAAGTGAGATCGGAGGTTTCAAATCCTATGTTTATCTTGTTATTTTTTCTCTTTTTTTTTTTTTTTTTTTAAATTGACACCCCACCCCACATGAGGATGAGCATATTTGGGGTCCCTTAGCTTCTTGCATTCTAATTAAGTACTTTTTTTTAGTTCTCTTTCTATTTTCTAAGTCAGGCACATTGAAATTTCTATCATATTTTGTCCCCATAAAGATTCAAATATATTAAAGCAAATGTATATTTTAAAACTAGTAGCAGTAAAGAATGTAACATATAGTCAATATGTTCAATTAATCTCAGTATTTTGGACATTGGACAACAAATATTGAAATAGATGTGAAAATTTACATTTCCAAAAAACAATTTGTACTTATATAATTTCAAAAGCTAATGATATCACTTGTAAAAAGTTAAATACTGAATCGGTTAAATTTATATTCTTAATTTACCTCTTTATAATAATGGACTCATTTCTATGATTAGCCAAAAAAGTAAAAAGCAAAAAATCCACTTGCCACCGCGGCTCACGGAAAAAGGAAATTGCATGAGACACAACAAAACACGTCCACATTTGTCATTCAAGACCAACTTGAATTTTTCAGCAAACCGTACTATAAGTACTTCATTTATTTTTCAACAACCAACCGCCCAAATTGCCCATTAAATGAACACTAAAATAAATATCTTTTTCAATTAAAGTTCATCAACTACTACTACTTTAGTACTCCCTCAGTTTAAAAAGAATGTCCACTTAACTATTTACACATTCTTTAAAAAAAAAAAAAAATTACTCCTAAATTTTTTTTAGATA